>NC_135505.1:36797927-36955427 GCF_052857255.1 Amblyomma americanum
TATACAAGTGTTTATGGAAAAATTTATATTAAAAATTTATAGAAAATTCCTCTTGATTCTTTTCCACTCAATTGGCGTAGTTCTCGCCGTAGTCATGTGGGTGAACCGGTTAATCCCCTTCAAATGTCATCTTGCCTGGACAACATTTACTCTCTCCTTCCAACACTCTTTCCCAGTTCAAACCCTCTTCCCCTTCACCGGCCTTTCATCTTCGGAGTGAAGGGCCTATTTAATCCCCCTAATGATGAACGCTTTGCCCAGAAGACAAGTCCTCTTGTCGCAAGGTGCGTTGGGAAGCACCCGTGCCTTGATCACTTGGTGTGTCTCAAACAACCGTCTGCCTTGCTTGTCTCTACCATGGGTTCGGAAGGAGAAATAAATGTAATTAAGTATAGACCTGTCTCTTCAAGATAAGTTGCATGTAACCTTTTAGAATGTTGTTTACCTTACCACATAATGCAATATTTTTCAGGTACCAATAACTTTAAAGCAACTAACATGAAATTCAAAGTGGCATTCTATATTTCATCCTTATGTGACATCAAAAATCTTTCAGATAATGACTCCTTCATAAACTACCGTCACGTGTGCCAGCGCATCCCTCTCATGAAATGGCTACATCTAATGTCGAGTATTCGTAATTGCTGTCACAAATTTTAACCGACTGTTTTGATTTTCAAAACTATTGCAAAAGATTTAAAGGGTGGACGTGAAAAGTGCTCGTTATATAAAATGACAGCGTTTAAAGTTCAGGTTTTTTGTTTCTATTAGGTTGAAGAATACTTGCTTATTAATTGATGTGTTATTACTTTATCGCAGTCTTTTTTCCATCATGTAAAGTTTGGAGCCCATCCGAGCTCTATTTACGCGTTACACTTATTTAATACAATAAAATAACAATTTCGCTAATATTATTTTCACTCTTAGATTTATAGGTCGCTACGTGCAAGTGTCGATTGTGCTGAGCTAGAGTATAGCTTAGAAGACTGCAATAATAATGTCTTGTTTGAAAGATCATTATTAACATAAAAAGATGACAGTGCCAGAATAACAGTAACAATGTGCAGTCGCATGTGAGTGCTTGAGTGCTTGCTTAATCTCTTACCCGTAATAACTGTGCCTGTTGAGAGAGCACTAAGAAGATGCTGGAAAGAGAGGTTCCAAGTTCCTTCGTAGCCCATTTTGTCAAAAAAAAACATAAGGTTTATTGCGCTTACATCAAAAAGTTAAATTCAATTTAACATGTGCGCAATTTGTGCTGAGACACTGTGAGCATTTTATCCCTTAAGAAGGTGGATTTGCTTCATAGTAGAACATTTTGGTTTGTCTATGTGCAATTATCACACAGCTCAAGTGTCTTAAGTTAAAATTAATATTATTGTTCGATGTCAGACAATGCGCGCAAAATGTAGCGTTAAATGTTTCTCTATTACGCGTAGAGTAACTCAACTAGCTATAGGGCATAGTTAATTGCACTGCATTGAGTATATTTTTTCTTATGAGAAAAGATACTTTCACGAACTGACTTATACAATTCTTTATTTTAGCATTTAATGATAAAACAAACCATCTACAAAGCGAAATTGCCAGGATTATGAAAATGTGATTATGAAACGTCAGATTTTTTGCTGGAAGCGTGCCAGGACATATGAGTATGTAATATACTGTTCAAGTAATATTTTCAAGTTTTTCAACTACGTAGAGTAGAAGAGCTATGTGTTGATAAGTGGATCTATTGGCACTATTTGATAGTATAATTTTCATGTTTTCCAAAATTTTCAGAACAATCTTGTTCGGCTGATGAGCTAATTTGTATTCACATTTGTGTCTATCTTTATTGGGAGGATTTTTCTTCTGCTAGGCAATACACATTTATGTCCCCTTGGAAAGGCATAATAAAATTCAAAAGCACTAGCCATTTATTTATTTTAATTATTTATACAAAATACGCATAAAGGCCCTTAATTTGAGGGTATTATATAGAGGGGGCGGTAAGGCAACTAATCAAAAGGTTGAAATAAACAAGCCAAAAATTCAAGAAACTACAAACAGAAAACAGATAAATGCATAAAAATTCTTGGAATAAAAACACAAAACCGACATAAATAGACATTGAAGCATAAACGGCAAGAAATAGAAACATTAACAGAGCAGCAGACAGTATAGTTAATACAAGTTATACAATGTCTATCCACAATGGCATGAAAATAAAGCAACGAGAATCATCAATAACCGAAATAAATGACAAAGACCTAATGCACTGGTAAGTTAACAATGTACTAAAAGATGTTACGCAGAAGTAGTTGCAGATATTCGTTTATAAAATTTCTCCAGATCAGTGGGGGTAGCAACATCCGAGGGGAGAGCGTTTCATTGGTTATAGTGCGTGGAATGAATGAATGCGCAGTGCATAGTTAGATGTACGGCATGAAAAGAGCTTAACTTTAAACGGATGATCGCGGCGATCAAAAATGAAAGAAGGCAAAGAAAAAGGTCATCATGAAACGTTGAGTGATGATACAGTTTATGAAAAAGTGATAAGCGTACAACTTTACGACGGAGATATAGAACTTGCAGATCAGCGCATTCTTCGAGGCTGTGATGCTCGTATGACGTGAATAATCAGAGTAGTTGAAACGAGCTGCGCGATTCTGCAACGGTTCAATGTTATTTATTAAATATGATTGATGAGGGTCCCAAATAGCCGAAGCATGTTCAATTTTAGGTCGAATAAAAGTGGTGTAAGCACGTAATTGGAGGCGAGAGGGAGACTGATTTAAGTTATGTTTAAAAGGCCTAATGACCGATTAGCTGATGCAAGAATAAGGTTAATGTGGTGGTTCCATGTTATATCTGAACGAACGTGAAGACCGAGGTATATATACGTGGCTACCAACTCGACTGGAGTGTTATTTAAAGAATACGCTGTTTGAAATCGAGACATCCGGTTAGTAAAAGACATAAATTTTGTTTTGGAAAGGTTAGGTTACTTAAGCCAAGTTGAGCACCATGCTGTCACTGTGTCAAAGTCGGATTTTAAGGCGAGGCGATCTTCGTTAGTGTAAATTTTTGCCATAAATTACACAATCATAGGCAGAAAGTCTGATTCGGGAAGAAATGGAGTTAGGTAAATAGTAAATAAATATCAAAAAAACAAGGGGCCAAGCACGCTTCCTTGTGGGACGCCAGAATGTACTTGGCTGAGAGACGAATTATGGTTATTCACATTGGCAAACTGAAACATGGAACAGAGAAAAATTTTAACCCATGCAATAACAACATTGTCAATATGAAGAAGTGTTAATTTGGTTAATAACCGGTTATGAGGTACCCTGTCGAAAGCATTAGAAAAATCAAGAAATATGAAGTCGACTTGAATTCCAGCATCAACAGATGAATGAAATCCGTGGATGCAACCAGCAAGTTGCGTTTCGCACGAGTACACTTTGCGAAAAGCCATGTTTTTATTTAAAGATGATTTTGGGTTTGTTTTAAAAAGTTAAAAACCTCAAAGCTTCATGATATCCTAAAACTCGATGTTTTATCCGGTTTTATGGGTCATTTTTTGTACCTCTAGCCTATGTTTACACTGACAAATTCAGTCAAACAGAGTGTAATAAATTAAAAAAAAATATTTTGTAATGTATTGAACATTGTGATGGCTACTCAAATATTAAGCCGTTTTCGAACGCATTCATGGGCCATATCGACCTGCGACATTCTTTCTATTGAGGTCGGATGTTGCTGTGTTCAGTCTATATTATATATGGTTTTATTCTTTCTTACTTCAGACTAGTCTCGTGTCTCCTCTTCTGCAGTATGTCTTGGTAAGTTCCCAGTTTCCAACGTGGTGTGCGGTTTCAAATATTTGTGCCAGGAAAAAAAACTTTGTTTGAATTTGCAAGCTTTGTTTCAGTTCGAGAGATGTGAAATTGTCTCCACTTCAAACTGAACTACCGACATTTCTATGACAGCATGTCGCCAACTCTCATACAATAGAGGAACCTCCGTAGGAACATAACGGGCTACTTTGATTGCCAAAAGGCTGATATACCTGTTGGACTCAGTGCAAGATCCGGTTACTCTACGAACAACGTAACTTCCTTTGAAATGCAGAATCCTACAACTTTAATAGTTATAAGCTGTTTAAAAAGCGATAAAATGTCTCTCTCTCTCTCTACACACACACACACACACACACACACACACACACACACACACACACACACACACACACACACACACACACACACACACACACACATATATATATATATATATATATATATATATATATATATATATATATATATATATATATATATATATATATATATATATATATATATATATATATATATATGCTTATTAAGGGAGCTAACAGTCACCAAAACCAAGGTGCATAGGGGAATGTTTTTTTTATGTGTTGTGCTTATCAGTGGGATATTATAGTACTTAAATTAATAAAACGCTTAAAGAAAATTACAAAGCAGCAGAAAAAACAACCATGCCGCCGGTGGAATCCGAACCCACGACCTCCGAATATCGCGTCCGGTGCTCTTACCAACTGAGCTACGGCGACGGCTGTCCAATCGGCTGCTCTCGTGGTATTTATGTTCATTGGGTGTAAGCGAACCTTGAGAGTGTTTACCAGCATATGCTAATAGCTTAACGAGGGTCTCGGTTCTGGCAGTCTTCATGCCATAGGTAGCTTAAGAGTGCTCTCGCACAGTTTCCGCCCTCGCCGTTAGGTGACGTTCCACGTCACACTCGCGGTATAACAGGACGTGCTACGTCCGCCGCTATGGTCGAGGGTGGCGCTGGTAAACACTCTCAAGGTTCGCTTACACCCAATGAACATAAATACCCACGAGAGCAGCAGATTGGACAGCCGTCGCCGTAGCTCAGTTGGTAAGAAAGAGCACCGGACGCGATATTCGGAGGTCGTGGGTTCGGATCCCACCGGCGGCATGGTTGTTTTTTCTGCTGCTTTGTAAGTAATTTTCTTTAAGCGATTTATTAATCTAAGCACTATAATATCCCACTGACAAGCACAACACATAAAAAGAACATTCCCCTATGCACCTTGGTTTCGGTGACTGTTAGCTCCCTTAATAAGTTTGTCAAACGGGCCCCTCATTTCATTTAACTTATCTGCTTATATATATATATATATATATATATATATATATATATATATATATATATATATATATATATATATATATATATATATATATATAAAGCAAGGGGCATATATATATATATGACTCTTCCTCTCAGCTGATCCGGAAAGGGCTACTTCAGACATCAACGTTGAATTAATGAATATAACTTTAATAACTTCGTAGAACAACCTATACTGTGTGTATAGAAATCATTAACTTTTTCCACCTGAAAATTTTCAGGAACCGAATATATTATTTTATCTCTCGTCGAGAAGACTTCGCGCAGTGAATTCATACATCATGACTGTAAGCAACGTCATATGCTACATCGCCGAAAAACCTCTTGATTGCATGTTTTCTTTGACTTATATATAGGTACTATGAGTTCTATATTTCAGCGGTCATTATTTTCTTTTCTGCAGTGTCTTGTGGAGAATGCTCTTCCCGGCACATCACAGTTGAAAATCACAGATATTCTATGTGACATCATCGAGCGCACTCACGTGCGCGGTAAAGATGGCTCGAAGCTAGCGGCCTCCCTGAAGGAGATCCGCACTGCGCTATGTGAGTTCTATGGGTTTCAAGCGGCTCTTTGCTTACACGAGAGATGCTCCACCAGTTTTGCGTCTTTTGGGTGCCTTAACGTTTTTATGGTAGAGCTGGTTTAGCAAATCAGCTCTAAATGTGACCATTTTCAAGAAGGAAACGCCTAGCCTGAATCAGCAGGTATTTAAAGCAATAGTCTCTGCGTATCGTGGGGATTGAATGACGGCAATGTTTGGAGGCCCCATCTGCAAACGTCAGATCATTGCTCGGACATTGCCTGACCGGCCTGTTGCTGGTTTTTCTAGACAAAGGAATATCTTACACTTATGCTAGCTGTGTTCAATGAAAATATCGCGTTGCCAGTGTGCGTGCCCTCTCATTTTACGCAGTCCCCGAGTATTTCGGCGTATGCGCTGTAGACGGCTCTGCCAGGCACGGCGAAATCAGCTTTGCATGGCGTAATGGAGCTCTCGCTTCAATAAGGAACACGCTACTCCTAAATAGTAATTATATTATAGGAGCTAAAAACGCATTTAATGACTCTGGTAGATTTTCATAGTCAGGCCTAACCCACTAGTTGTGTAAAATAATGGCTTGAATAAAGAGGTGATATTCAAGTTCCCCACATAATGCTTTTAGGAATTAATGCCCTTAGCATTAAATTAATTCTGGGGAATGATTCTAGTAAAACTTTTGCTGTAGCGTCATATTTGTTCACACCGTCGAAATTGTTTCTCGAGTGAAATAAAGGGCCAAAATTGAAGTTTACGCGAGTTAGCAATATGAACGGCTGTTCAATTCCTCAAAGAATTTGGAGTATGTGGTAAATGGAGAGAGCGTTGCACTTAGTGTGTGCATGTGCTGATCGCTAAACAGCGTAACTGAAAACGGTCGATTGTGTGATAGGAAATCCATGCAGAAGCGCTTGATACACACGTTTACTAGCGCATAAACACAGACGCGGGCAGAGAGAGGGAGCAGGACGCACGCTGCACAATAGGTCTGAGCTCGATGCTACACTGGTTAAGTGTCCAAATAAAATAACAATTAAAGTTTATCATTAATATAGCGCAAGCTCAAGCCCACCTAAGAATTTCTCTTCTTATGAGAATCAGGGTGCTAGTCTAGAGTGATGATTTCATATCACAATGAATTGCTTTGGGTGGTCTGGGGTGTAGAGTCGGCCGCGCAAACACTGAGTCGCGCTCACCTCCTGTGTACTACGTGTAGCACATGCAGCACATGTCTTCCACATGTAGCACATGTCTTGCACAGACGCTACTTCTCGTTTCACAAACACCGCGCACTGTTCCAGGGAAGAGCTCTGCACACACTAATATCCCAACACAAACGCGTATGCGCTCACGTTTCCATTTGTTTTCCTTTTTCCTTTCCCAAATTTGGAGTAGCAGGCCCGGGTCACCTTACCGCTGGCGAACTTTTCCTTCTTTCCTTTCATTAAATTACTTTCGCTCTGTCTTTTTCATTCAATTTTTTTTAATTTTAGCCATATAGATCATGCGTTGGCATTAGAACCTGGCTTTCTGAAAAACATTTTCCTCGGTCTGTTCGTGAGAATCGTCGTTTTGTCGGTGGCAGATAGTCTTCTCTCCTCTTTCAGAGAAGAGGTAAGAGAGAGGAAAAGTGCGAGGCATCGGGTGGTGAGGGCGACACCGCAGTCGCCTGAGCCCAGGGTTAGGGTGAGTTGTAGGGGGCACATAGTGATGACGGCCCCCGCCAACCGCTCGTATGGACTGAACCCGACATCGGCTGCCACGTCTAGGGGAACACTAATGCTGACATATGCTCTGCCGCATCAATCGCATTTTTCGTATACAATGTTAATTATTTGTACACGATGTCGTTTTTGCGTGTTATTAGTAAAGGCGAATAGTGCATCACCAGGGCTTTTTTCCGGATAGAACAACTTCACTCTCAGGTCGGCTAAATAAAAATGAAGAGTATATTCAAACTGTGCATATCAGAATGCAGTATACAGTTTGCACAATAACTGAAAGCTCTTTCAGCGGAGAATTTGTGTGCACAACATAGTCACAAAACAAAATTTCTCTCGTAGTTACTGTTGCTTAAAGACCGCATAGATTTTGTCCAGTATTTGAGGCGGTAATTTTTGAGCGCAGCCCTTAGGTGGCCGTTCCTGGCTGGCGCATAGCTTTCGTAATCTGCAGAGCTATAACAAATTGAAGAATACGAAGAAGGATGACAGTAGGATCCCAATGAAGGCAGTGCAAGAATCAAAATTAGGAGGAGGAGAAAGTGATGGAAGGGAGGAAAGTGGAAGTGCAAGGTAGAAAGTTAACGATGATGGCACGGTGGAGGCAGATGAATGGGGCGGCCATCAACCCGCCGTGGTGGCTCAGCGGTTGTGACTGTCAGCTATTGAACTAGAGTACTCGGGTTCGAACCCGGACGCAGCGGCCGACCGCGTTTCGATGGAGACAAAACGCAAAAGACGCCCTTGTGCTGTGCGCTGTCAGTGCCCGTTAGATACCGCCCGGTAGTCGAAATTATTCCGAAGCGCTCAACTGCGGCTCCTTCCTTCCTTTTCTTTAACTTCCAGCTTCATTCCTTCCCCTGCGGGGCTGTTGACGTATCCACTTATGAGTGCGACGGTTACTGCGACATTTACTTTCCTAAAAAATCATCATTATTTTTTTCGCGCTCAGTTTACACCGGCTGAAACCAACGACTTTCTAAACGCGTTCGGAGATAGCCGTCATGCTCAGAATGTGCAATGCAAAACACCTGCTCATTAGAGACTGCGGTTGATGTGTTACCACACAAGCAAACTTGCCACTCCTGCGTTTCAGACGGCACAAATCGCAGGCGTTATAAAACATGAGGCACTGTAGTAACCGAATGAGGCAATTCCTTGAGTATATTGCGGACCCCTTAATTGGCGCATAAGTTCCTGGCTCAGCTGTCCATGAATCTGCAGCTGGAATCAGCGCAAGATCTACCACAAAGCTGCAAGTCGCAGCTTGAGGCAGCCGTGCATCGGTAGCCGAAACGCCAACGAACTCATTCATGGACGTCTATGGGGTCGTTTGCAAGAGCACACGCCGTTTAACACCCTTTGTAGCTTCAGAGTTCGTTCTTGTAGCGATGAGTCAAAACACGCTGAACGGAGAAGCAAATCCGAGAGAGGACGCCGCAACATGGGCAATTGTTGCACCGCTCAGCCCAACAGCACTGATGAGCGTTCGTTCAGAGCGATAGTTTAGAAGCATTGTGCGACAAAGCGTCAATGATTTGCATTGTACGCGTAAAGACAGCTTAAGCGTCGTCTAAGTTGCCTGCCTCAACGTATTGAAAAATCAAGCTGCGGTCAAATTGTAAATAAGGAGTTACCGTTATCGTCCCTCAGTTTTTATCTGATATACACCATTCACTATACAGAGAAGCAAGCGTATATTTGGAATTAATTAGTGAAGTTGAAGGTTTGAAATGCGAAAAAAACACAAAACCAAAAAGTGCATGTTCATAGTTCGTTTGCCACGGGGTGTTAAAATTTCTAAGTTTTTGAACGTAAAAATTGTGGATTTTGCGCTGCCAATTACTCCAGCCCTCAAGCAATAGTGTAAGAATTAAGCGATAGAATTACAGGAGTACCACCACATAAAATGGCATTATGTAAAGCACAACTGCTCAATATATACGAATTATAGGTCATCATGCACTCAGGAATATGTAATTGATTGGAATTTTTCATAGTGTTTCTGTATATATTGAGGTTCCTATCTCACTCAAACATTTAGTTAAGCCAGTTGTCATTTTAAAGTGCATAATGTGGTTGTAAGAAAAATGCAGAAGGTTTGCTAACTTTGCCATCGTTAATGATTACAGGCTCCTCAACTGGCCTCCTGACCTCGTGGAAGCGCCAGTGATCAAAAAGGAACCTTTACTCTAAAATAAATAAAAGAAGCTTATAAATTATTGTGTCTGTAAAATTTTCTAAGCTTTCAAATAGGCGCCTAAGTTAATTATTACCTGCCCTAGGTAAATCGAAGATCTTTCAGAGGAAATCATATATCAAAGTCGATTTAAAAAAATTATTGGCTATTTTTCAAGTCAGTGCTGGTTTACATATGGAGAAAAGAAATATGAACTTCTCCTAATTATCGTAGCTCAATAAAAACCCTTCCTTGTGGAGGCTAGTGCACAAACCCATGCCCACAATCTTCGGTCTACTAAGTAACAAGAAAGGACGGATAGCTGCTTGGTAGGGTGCAGGCGGATTAGTGCCCAACTCGAAGGCCACAGTGTGCCGACGACGATATGCATTATACAGTACAGGAGGGCCACGACAAAATAAAAGAATGCCTAGTCCTCCCGCGTGTTTATATCTATTCGTATTGAGTTACCCATATTATGTTGCATCACAAACTAATCCGAACTGCTACCACGCCAAATACTTCTTAGAGGAAATCTTGATAAAGAGTAAACTTCCGTAACCGGTATTCAACTAACCACTAAAATTTACTTGTTTACAAAATTTTAGACAAAATTTATTCTAGTGAACGTACAAGTGAATTCATAATGATGGCACTCAACTGAGTAATTCAGCCGAGAATTCAACGAGCATTTCTCGGACACAACTTCCGGTTACGAGATGTTAATAATTCGACAGCATACAGACGTTCTCGCGTCTGCCTACATCCCACTCTCAGGTGAGGCAACGCGCTTTCTTGCTTTTTTTGTTAAGCTTTTTCAATCGCGCAAAAGAAGAAATGAATCTTGTTTAATCAGTTGACGTTGATATCGACATGCTTTCACCCACTCAGTAGCCTAGGATTTCCAGTGTTTAACTGCAACGTGTGGCTTTTGAAAGCTATACATACAACGATGCGTGTGACTGTTCACGACACCTCCTTATTAAATGTATCGGTTTCAAGCATCAGCGGCATCGTTCAGGATGTGGCCATTCTCGGAAAGGTGGGCTGTAGCGACCGCATAATGGTAATGACTCGAATTAGCTTAGACTTGAAGAGAGAACGGAATAAGGTTGGTGAAAAGGAAGTCGATTAACCAGTTAGGCGTAAGAGGGAAAGTACAGAAATTTAGGATAGCGCTGCAAAACAGATACACGGCTTTAACTGATGAAGACGATCTTGATGTTTATACAATGAACGATAATCTGACAGCCATCATTACGGAGTGCGCAGCAAAAGTAGGCGGTAGGACAGTTCCACAGGATACCGGAAAGCTATCTCAGGTGACGAAAGATATGATTAAGAAACGCCAAAGTATGAGGGCGTCTAACCCTACCGACAGAATAGAAATGACAGAGCTATCGATAAGCGCTAGATAGCTGACATAAGGAAGTTTAATAAGGAGAGAATCGAGCGTGCTCTAAAGAACGGAGGTAGCCTAAAAGCGGTCAAGAGGAAACTAGGCATACGTAAAAACCACATGTATGCATTAAGAGACAAGCAGGGCAATGTCATTAGCAATATTGATAAGATAGTTAACGTAGCCGAAGAGTTCTACACAGACCTGTACAGTAGCCAATGTAATCAGAGCGCTAATGAGAAAGACAGCAGTGCACAGCAATGCGTCATCCCGCCAGTAACGAAAGATGAAGTAAAGAAAGCCTTAGAAGCAATGAAAAGAGGAAAAGCAGCTGGGGAGGATCAGGTAACAGCAGATCTGTTGAAGGATGGAGGGGACATCGTGCTAGAAAAACTAGCCACCCTGTACACGCAATGCATTATCACCTCGACTGTACCAGAAGCTTGGAAGAATGCAAACATTATCTTAATTCGTAAGAAGGGAGACTCCAAGGACTTGAAAAATTATAGAGCGATGAGCTTACTATCTGTTGCCTACAAAGTATTTATTAAGGTAATCGCTAATAGAGTCAGTGCAACCTTAGACTTTAATCAACCGAATGATCAGGCAGGCTTTCGTAAAGAATATTCCACAATGGATCATATTCTCACTATCAATCAGGTGCTAAAGAAATGCGCAGAATATAACCAACCTTTATATAAGCCTTAATTGATTACGAGAAAGCATTCGACTCAGTGGAAACCTCAGCAGTCCTACAGGCATTGCGTAATCAGGGTCTAGAAGAGCCTTATGTCGAAATACTGGAACATATATATAGCGACTGCACAGCTACTATCGTCCTCCATAAAGTCAGCAATAAAATTCCAATAAGGAAGGGCGTCAGGCAAGGAGACACGATCTCGCCGAAGCTATCACCCCCTGTTTGCAGAAAGCATTCAGAGGCATGAATTGGGAGCAGTTAGGAATAAGAGAAAATGGAGAATATCTGAATAATCTACGATTCGCTGATGACATTGCCTTGCTGAGTCACTCCGGAGGTGAACTGCTAATCATGATCAGTGAGTTAGACAAGCAGCGCAGAACGCATGGTCTAAAAATTAACATGCACAAAACCAAGATAATGTTCAGCAGTCTAGCAAGGGAACAGCAGTTCACAATTGGCAGCGAGAGCCTGGAAGTGGTAAACGAATACGCCTACTTGGGGCAGGCAGTGACAGCTGATCCGGATCATGAGAGGGAGATAACTAGAAGGATAAGAATGGGGTGGAGCGTATATGGCAGGTTCTCTCAGATCATGAATGGCAGTTTACCAATTTCCCTCAAGAGAAAAGCGTACAACAGCTGTATCTTACCGGTACTCACCTACGGGGCAGAAAAGTGGAGGCTAACGAAAAGGGCTCAGCTTAAGTTAAGGACAACGCAGTGAGTCATGTAACGAAAAATGATAGGTGTTACGTTAAGAGACCGGAAGCGGGCAGAATGGGTGAGAGAACAAACGCGGGTGAATGATATCCTAGTCGAAATCAAGAGGAAAAATTGAGCTTGGGCAGGGCATGTCATGCGAAAGCAAGATAACCGCAGGTAATTAAGGGTAACGGAGTAGACTCCAAGCAAAAGTAAGCGTCGCAGGGGGCGGCTGAAGCTTAGGTGGGCGGATGAGATTAAGAAGTTTGCAGGCAAAGGGTGGATGCAGCTGGCAAAGGACAGGATTAATTGGAGGGACATGGGAGAGGCCTTTGTCCTGCATGGGGTGTAGTAAGGCTGATGATGATGCTGATGATGGTGGTTACAAGCGGTAGTCTTGATTCAACTGAGGCCTACGTCGTGTACAGTGATTGTGAAAATGTAGGTATCATCCTGCTTACAGTAAAATCCTCCATGCGATTCGGGAAAATTAGAAACCAGTTCAAATCAGAAAAGAAAAAGAAGTCTGCACCACTTGATGGGTGGTTTGGCTCTGCGCATGTTGTACCACCGACCTATGGTCTCCATTCTCTTTTTTGTCCCAACCACATTGCGTTCAGGGCACATGTTCTTTGGTAACGGTGATATTACAAACTTCTCCCTGATGTTCCTGTCCAACTTGACCTTTGGAGGAAACCTTGGCTACGCGCTATCCCAACTCTGTCAAGTACCGCCCTGCTTGTTTTGGTGCCGCTGAGCCTTTGTATATCAGCTACACGCTGAGCACTGCGAGGGCAATCACTTTATTCTGGACGCCAGCACATGCCTCCATTCCTGGAAACGAGGTGGCACACGAGAGCCTGAAGTACTTACCGCCGGACTGGTTCGGGACCCCTCGACCAAGGGAGCGGAGAGCGCACGGTAGCGTGTTTAATTTAGGAGATATCGCACAACACTGCAGAATAGAGCGCAGACTGGCGCCACCGCCAGACGAGTCGCTGGATAATAAACAGGAGATATCCTGGAGGCGACTACAATCATATACATACCCAAATACATATTTCGTGAACGCAATGTTGCCGGAAATAATACCGGGATCAGTGTCATCACTGCGGCGAGAGGGTGTCTGGAAATGAACTTTTTCCCCGTGAAGGGCAACGACTATTGATAGCGAAGCAGCCAGGAAAGCCCTGCTGCGGAGCTCGGACCACGAAACAAAGCGGAAAATAGTCCGACTGGCTTAGAAGACCGCCGAGGAACAAGATGTCCCGGCCAGCATCCAAGGCAGTGTTTCCTCCTGACATCCTCGGCCTGGAGCCGAGGGTGCCGGAGGCCGCATCTTCTCTGTTGGAAAATAAAAGTTTGTTCAATAAAACTTCTTTTTGGGCTAGTTGGTGCACAAAAGGATTTGCTGTATTATTATTCGGCACACTCGAAGACTGTCAAAAGAGCCATTGCGTCGCACTTTAAAGAATCTTGTCTCAAAAAATCGTGCCCGCATCCTATGCAAAGCAGTTTTCAAAATCAGATTAGCCGGCTTTTAGCGGCGGGTTTCCTCCTTTCGAACATGAATGCTGTGCTGAAACCCTCGTTCAGAAACTGAAGAATTGAACAAGAAGAATGGATGGTGATCATCAGAAGCCCGATAAGCCAGCGGTTTTGCCATACTTGCACAAGACATCGCACAACATTAAGAAATTGGCCCTGAGGCATGATGTGTCTGTTGCATTTTCGGCACACAACAAGCTGGGAAAGTTATGCCCACGAATTTGCGGCTCCAAAAAAGAGGATGCCGGATACATGAGACTCCGTTAGCCGAGTGCCCAACAGGCGTGATTTATGCCATTCCCATGACTCATGACATGCGGAAAGGTTTATGTAGGCGAAACCGGCTGTTGCATAAACGCGCGATTGGGGAACATGCTCGAAATTTAAGTCAGTTAAAAGGTAAGCACGCACATTTGGTTGCGCACGTAAGTGCAGATGATGCGTGGCTCGCTTGGGTGAGACTAGAATTATAGGTAAGAGTGCCGACAAGAGTGCGCGTTTTAGCCTGGAAGCTTACTATATCAAGAGATATGGCGACACTTGCATAAGAACTCCATCATTATCCCTTTTTGCAGCAAGGGTACGCTTTTTCATGCAGCCAACGTTTGAGGTTTTCATGTCTTGATGCTTGCTTGGGCTTGCTGTTATCTTTCTCGATTGTTCGATCTCCTCCTGTTCACCTCGGTTCCTCGCTTTATTTAAGGTGTGCCTTCTTCGCATAAAATTCTGTTGATTGTCAGCGCTTGTATCTTGTCCTTTATTCGTCTGTGGTTGCATGCTTTGGCGCTTCTCCTCATCCTAGGTACAAGAGCTTGTTATCTCTCTCTCTATTGGCTCTGCTTGGCTCAAGGCTTTTCGCTATAGCGCGGCTAGAGATCTCGACAGGCGACGGTGTCTTGCCCTCGAGGATTTTTTGCTCACTTCGATGCACGCGCGCTGTGCTCCCTCTACGGCGAGCGTAGAATTGCGCGAGCATTCAGAAGCCCCTCTTCGCAGCGATCGTCACTGGCGAAACAGTCGAACGCTGCGCATGAAATTTATCAAGCCTCTTACGTGTCAACACGAGGTTGAGGGCGTAGTTCGTTGTCAACCGGTTGGTTCTCGCAGCGCGCTCCTGACGTAGCCTGACGGAGATAGCAGCGCCGCGGTGCGGTCCTCCAAGCGGTGCTGCCGCCGAAGCTGTTGGCCGTGTAGTATGAAACCAACGAATACTACACGTGCTCCACAGAGCTTCTTTTGTCTAAGCACCGCACTGTTCATTTGCATTACTTGTGTATTTCTAGGTTGATGTGTTATAAACCTTTGGGTATATTGAGCATAGATGATGCAATTCACTTTAAAAAACTTGGAACATTCGAATAGAAGTGTTCATCAATTCAGACAGAAATGTGTCTCGTACCCATCCCTAGAACTTCCTAGGTCGAGCAATCATTGCCTTACACATCAGCTTTGTTTCTAAGCGTATTAAACGCAGATCTTGATCCTTGCTGCAACCGAAACGATCTTATTTACCGTTTCTGCAGCTTATTTAAAAGCAGGTCAAGTTTAAGCCTTATGTTTTCATCCAGGGTCTTCAGGATCACTGCTGTTGACGTTTTCGATTATTTTAGCACCATTTTTTCTTTGTTTATTTCGTGTTTTGGCATTCATATTCTACATTAGCAGAGGCTCTATAATGCTCGTTCATTTATTTGCAGTTTTACTGTGTGACTAGCCGTCTACTTGCTGTTTTTCCATCCTTTAAGGGGTCGGAACCGCGTGAAGCTGTCCGAGCTTTTAGTGCCGTAATCCTATTTTGAAAGGAAGTATACGTTTACTGATTGAATTACATGCTTTAGGACTAGAAGGGGCAAATTAGAACGTTGCGGTTTGAAATTATATAAAGCAAACAAATTACAGAAAGTTTTCGAAGGAAATATCTGTTAGGCAGATAGGCGCACAGGTGTTTCCAGGGGATATGAAACAGATATTTGAGCCCAGTAGTGAATGCATATCGGATCTCGCCCACAACCATGCAATGTCCATACAAACGAAATTAAGAGGTGCTAAACCGGCAGTCTCACTCAGGTAAATAATGATAGCTTACCAATATCTAAATGTGGAAAATGTAGTGGCCCTGACCTGCCAGCGATAAAGCCCAGAGGTTAAACTTTCGTTAGCTCAAATGCTTTATAATAATTAAGAATTCCTCAGCGAGAAACGAAAAGAAAAATGATTGCGGCAATGTTAAGAGAGAAGGAGCGAGCAGTGTGGGTGAGGGAACAAACGTGGATAGATGACGTCCTTTCCTAATCTGAAGAGGCGAAGTAGACGCGAAGATGGCATACACTATGACTAAGAAATAACCGATGGTCATGGAGGTGAACCCAGTTCATTCCAAAATAACCAAAGCGTACGAGAGGACGGCGGGTGGACTAGATTTGGAGATGTGAAGGAAATTGCTGGATATAGGAACAGTTTGTCTGTTGCTGTGCTAATGTGAAGTCATTGTAATATCTCGCGATCATTTATGAAAAGAAAAGGTGAGGATTACATGTGGGTTATCTTTGTGTTGCCTTTTCCAATGCCTTTGCTTATCTCCCCATATTCTTCGCCGTACTTTTTGCATACTCGAAATAGTGTTTATGCCTGGTCGACTGTTTGCCTGCGGCCAGAACACACTCCTGTAAAACTCCTGGAACAGTAATTAGCTATTAATAAATAAATAAATGTTTGTAGGCAAGTGGGAGAAGCTGCGCGCTGCTGTAGGCGTTACAGGGCAGTCTTGTGTCATTCGTGCCGTTTTAGAGTTGTCATTATGCATAGGAACCCGCAGGCTCCAGTGCACCCGTGAGCACTCACACTTGGGAGCACTAAGCATTGCGAGAAAACAACTTCACTATTTCACCACGTTTATTTATTTAAAAAATTGTGGCTCCAATCCCCGCTGCGAAGGTGGTTGGATCATGAAGCTGTAAGACGCACCCAATTACCCATTGCGAGGTCACTTGAAAATTACCACACGTGGCACTAGAAAGAGTGAAACCAGAGAGAAGTTAAATGCACTTGAGCAGTGTGCTGTATGCCTGAGTTCAAAGGGGTTATGCTGTTGGCATTCCATTTTTTGCCTGGCGTTTTTTGCTTACGACAACGACACAAAAACGCAACCGTAATCTGCAACTGGAAAAACACACGGGGAGAAGGAACGTGCTTCGCATTGTTTGCAGGCGCCGTTATTATACATTATGTGGCTCGTATTTCACACCAGGGCTTCGAATGACGTCACCCCTTTTGAAGCAGCTGCAAACGTATTTTTTACCCGAACGCGTCCAACGGCTTCCCCGTTGGTCACACGCGCCTCAACATCCATCATGTGGTTTTGATGCATTTCTTGTGTTTTTTCTTAATGAAAACGGGTACTGACCTGTATGCTGTATGCCTGATTTCAAAGGAGATTTACTTTTTCATTTTTTATATTAAATTTTTATTTTCATTTTTACTTTATTTTTGTTCTTCTTTACATTCCTTGATTTTTATTTTTCTGTTTTCACTTCTAAAACTTTTTCATTTTTTAATTTTTATATTACGATCGCTTTATTGATATATTGCTATGATATGCGATTTCTATGCTGTTGGGTAAATTTCCACTCGAAGTAGCATTCAATTTTTACCCAGGCGTTTTTTGCTCACGACGACGACAACGACATGAAAATTTCCTTGGACGTTAGAGGTAAAGAGCTTCGCCGTAAAAATACGCCTTAAAGGTCCCAGGTATGGGTTATTACCTGAAGGATGGCGGTGATACATCAAAACGAAAAAAATCTCTTACAGCAAGAGTATATTTTTCTCCGATAATCACTCAAAATGATGTGTGCGGGGGTGGAGTACGGCAAAAGCTGGAAGATCATTCCAGTGATGAAGAGTAAAATTTATTGAAAGCACAAAGTAGAAAAATTTCACGTCGTTAACGAAAGCTGGCAAGTTAGCTTGAATCTTTAGATTAGACACAGTAATGTAATAGCTGTAGTTGAACTGGATAAACCGGGCAGCTCGATTATATACTGATTCATGAGTATTAATTAGAAAGGATTGATGCGAGTTCCAAATAGCACATGCGTGCTCTAGTTCTGGTTGAACAAGGGTTAGATAGGCCTGAAGTTCTACAGAGGGCGAGGCGACTGTTAAGTGATGGTGGAGTAAGCCAAGGATCTTTTATCAGCCGTCACAAAAGAATGTTTTGTGACTGGTGATATGTGATGGGACCAATATAGATCGTGGGTTCGGTTAATACCTCAGTACTTCTAAGAAGGAACACAGGTGATCACGGAATCGAAAATAGCTTAATTTGGTGGTGGTAGAGTGTTTTCGATGAAATGCTATGACGGATGTTTTAGTTTTATTTATAGTCATTAACCATTTATTACACCAGGCTTCAATGAGATCTAGATCGTTCTGCAATGCACATTTTTCGGTAGTGCTACGGGTGGGACGATAAATTACACAGTCATCTGCAAACAAACGAATGTCAAATGATATATTAATATACAAGTCATTGATGTAACTTAGGAAGAGTAAGAGGCCGGGAACAGTACCTTGATGTACTCTGGATATGACACAAGACATTTGGGATGAGCACTTGTTGAGAAGGGTGAATCAGAGAGACTTGGGAGAAGCCTTCGCCTTCCTATGGGCGTTGTCAGGCTGCTGCTGATGACGAGTGAGGAAGGAATGCATCTAATTCGAAACAGAAAGATTAATATTTTGGCACGACAGTTTTGGACAAAAAGACATGTATGAGTAATCTAATCAAATGCTTTTTTGAAGTCAGCGAACACTGCGTCAGCGGGAATGTTATTGTCAACGGAAGAACTGAGGTCATTACGAGCAATGCTAGTTGGGTTTTGCAATGTAGTCCTTTAAGGAAATCTTGTTGGCAAGGGTGGAATAACTTAATAGATGTGAAGAATTTAATTGTGCCAGAGTAGATTACATGCTTCATTAGCTTGGAAACAACACTGGTGAGCAAGATCGGACTGAAATTTTGGCATGAAGATGAACCTTTTTTAGGAACTCCACAGATCTTTCCCACTTTGAAATCGCCGAAACCACACCAGATAGAAGAGACTGCTGAAATATACGAGGCAAGAGGACAGTGCCAACATATTGAGCAATTTTTCTTTAGGATTCTAGAATTTATTCTATCGATGCGAGCTGATAACGTGGGTTTGGGCGACTCGATAAGCTTCACAATTCCGTATTGTTCAAACTTATAATGAGTTATAGTGGGCTGGCCGCAGTAACCAAATTCAGGTGCTTCGCGGTCTTGTTCATTAGTGAATAGAGCAAGGAAAACGCGGTTCAACAATTCTGCAGCATCCCCATCAGGAACTGGGCAGTTACCAAACAAAGATAAAGGTTTCGAAAAAAACTTTTTTTTTTTCACAGCGTCTTGAAAACATTATTTTGTCCCAGCTCGACCCCTTCTTTATCAAGAGTAAACTTCTTTCTGAATGCTATCACGGATTCAGAAAAGGGTGTTCTACCGAGCATGCGCTCTTGGTTCAAGAGGAACTAATACTCAAAAACATGGAGGGGAACAAACTGACGCTGGGACTATTTGTAAACTGTAGTAAAGCTTTTGACTGCCTTAACCACGCTGATCTCGTTAATAAGCTGTATCATTATGGCATTCGGCGCGTACCTCATTTACACTTAAAATCATGCTTTGCAAAGCGCATGCAGTCTTTTGTGATCGATGACAGTTTGTCATCCTTTAAAGAAATACCATGCAGCATTCCTCAAGGCTGCATTTTGGGACCGCTTTGCTTTAATGTCTATGTGAACGATGTAGTTCAGATTGATAGGCGTGCCAAATTCATTTGGTACACTGATAATACCAGCTTGTTTTTCACATCAGATGATAGTTCATACCTGTTGCACACCGCCAATCACACCTTCTGCAATTGCTCGATTGGTCGAACAAAAACTATTTAAGAATATACCCTAACAATCAAAAGCTATAGTGTTTGCTTCAAAAAACAAACCGGTATGTTTGATTGGCGGGCTGCGCTTGGGCAGCTTTACAGTCGATATAGAAGAAGAGCACACCGTTTTAGGAGTGGTATTGTCGCACCGTGTGACTTGGGATGCGCATATGCAGCTAATGGCGAAATAGCTTTCTTCCGGTGTTGGCTTAATACACCGATCTCGAGATATTTTTCCAAGTAACATCAAACTTCAAATTTTTCACTCTGTGTTTCGGTCCCACATCAACTATTACCCGTTAATTTGGGCCACGACTACTATGAAAACATAAATATACTAGATAGGCTCGAAAAGAAAGCTGTCCGCAATATTACTAATGTTTCATACTGTCAAGACACTCATGACCTGTTTTCTCAGTTAAAGTCAGTTAGTATAAACCAAATTTACAGTTACCGTCTACTATACCTGCTGCACTTTACAAGAATTTTGTATCAGCAGTTCCTGAAGGAATTGTGTACTCTTACATTGCGAACTCGCACATATCGAACGAGGTAATCCAAGGAATGGTTTCTACCGCGTCCGCGCCCAAATTATCTTCTGCTAATATTAAAGTACCTTATACCACTTCTACTAAACAAGCCGAAAACAGATTTTTCTGGCTTCACTGACCTAACTCGTACAGCATAGCCCCACATATTTGTTTCTGGGCGAGTTTATTTGTACTCTGTTCTGATTTTGCCGCGGAACTTGTGTGTTTGGGCGTACGCAGTTAGTGTGCTGTTTTGTCTTCTCATTGGGACCTCACATGTAAAACGCTTCATAGCACTGATTCCATTTGTTCATAGGTCAGTTTTATTGTTGTGCAGATTGTTTTCTTTTTTGTAGCCTAATTATGTTGATAAATGGAGCGCATGCACTCTATTGCAATATTCACTTGCATTTTAACTATTGCACTGTGTAAGTAAGGTTACTGTACGTAATCTATTACAACTTTAATTTGTATATGAACATTCCAGTGTGTATGTGAAGCCCTTGCTGCCAAAATGGCTCCCTGACCTTGTCAAGCGGTGCTCAGAGACTTTGTCAGGGAAGCCATCAACATTGCAATGTTGAATATAATTTTGATTTGATCTGATTTCAAAACTTTCGATTTGGAAAAGCTTTTTTATACTGCCTACACGCTCAAGGACTCTTTAAAGAGCTGGTTTGTGCCCCTTTTATAATGCTCTCACCTCGCAGAGGGCTGCTCAAATGAAATAGTTCGCACTAAAGGCAATGGTTTCCACGTGCTGCTGTATTTGCTGCCATTTATTTTCTTATCTTAAGTCTGCTTCGCCAGTGAAGCCTCTCGTAATAGGAAAAAAAATAGCGGTAGTTTAGCTCTCGTTAAACGTGCAGTGATGCGATTGCTACAGCTCGCCGAGTGGAACTTTCTCAGTCGAATTGCAAAGTCAGTCTTTCGCCGCTCTGTTTTGCTGGGCGTTCCTTCTTCATCTTCGTCCCATTTGACACAGCGCATGCGCACAGCTGCGGCAGCTCGGTTTCGCTGAGGCGCCGCGCCGCTGGCAGCAGCAGCTGCTCTGCACCACATGGCTGGTGACGTGACCAACCAGGTGACGAACCAACCACCTGATCAGCCATGGCGCCGCGACGCCGGCAGCTGCTCCGCACCATGTGACTAACCACGTGACAGCGTGGCGGCGCAGCGCCCGCCACGGCGCCACCACGCTGAAGGCTCGAAATTCTACGTAATGTAGCTATCGCTACAAAAAAATTAGGCAGTAGCTTAGCTTTGGTTAAGCCTGGATATAGAAGCGAAAAGCTTCAGTTATGCATGGTTTGCCGTCATGGTTATGCTTCGTAGCTTAGCTGGTATTGTATACATAGGCTCAAATCTCGCAAGTGCCACAGTCTTTCGCACACATCACAAACATGGCCGAATGAGTTGTTCACAAAGTCTGTCGTAAACACCCTAGTCGCACTCCAACTTTCACTGAGTCGTACCACGTGGTCGTTGTAACGGCGAGTTTTGGGATTTTCCTCTTCTGACTCTCTTGAGTACTCTTCCTCACTCGGTTGTCTGCTGCTGGCTGAAGATGCGACCAAGACACGCTTTTCGGCTTTTTTCCGACGTCGTTTAGCAAGGCGTATTTACCATTGTTCAGGCGTTTCGGCTGCACGTTTAGCTTTGGCTTTATCATTTATTAGCTGTTGTGCAGCCAACTCCCAAGCGAGTACTTCTGGATCGGACGAATTTAGTTTCTCAGCTTTTCTGCGCAGTCTAGCAGCAGCCGCACTCTCCTTTTATGTCGAGTGCGCACGTCTATTCTCTTGCAAGCGCATTATATAGCCTCCTTGCTCATGCACATGACGCACATGTCTAATGGTGCGCGGCGGTGCCGAAAGGTCAGGCGACGGAGTCGGGGGCGGCGACGGCTGCGGCAGCGGCGAGGAGCGACCACCTGCGCGGCACGTGACGTCACCTGTTTTCGCGCATGCGCATATCTCACCAGTCCGGCTCACGCGAAGCTCGGCTCTGACCCCCGAAATGAAGCTTGTCGCTTCAAAAGAGGGAAAACGGGTCTTCGTAACTTTGGAGGGCAGATGTGTGGGCCAGTTCGCGAGACATCGTAGATGTGTCTGCTGCGGTGTACAGCTTCCTGATGTCACGTCTCCGTGTCACATCTTAGTCATGGACAGTTGCTCTACTGCCCGCCGGTTTTTTGCGAACAGGTATTCTGGCAGGGTGTGTGTCCTCGTGATAGGAACAGCGTAGCGGTCGACGCTCTCACTTCGTGCGCGTGCGCCAATTCTTGCCGTGTTGCACGCTTATCGCCCCTTTAAGGCGCTGAGCAGCAGTTTGGCCGACGCTCCCGCTATATTATAAAAATCAGGAAGCCGGTGCAAGTGCTTTGTGGCTGGCTACGGCCATCTGCAGGGCACAACAGGAGAATACGCAAAATTCTCATGAGTTAGCGGTGGCGATAGGCGAAATTTTAAGAGACATACTCTTCGACTATCACTGCTCCCCGGTCCGTCGCTCCAAGCGCAGCGAGCGAGAGTTTGCTTTCGGTCATGTTCGAGGTCTTGACAAAATAATTATGGTCTACGTTGTCTCTATATTTAACGCTTCTCTAAGTTGTGTATTATGAGAACCGCTGGGCGATTATGATTTCTGTACTGAGAACATTTACCGCAAATGTTCAGGCACTTGGAATTTCAAGTTCTTGAGGTAAATCGACGGAGTAAATCCCGGCGTAAATTGACGGGTTTTGCGGTATGTAGAGGTCAGAGAGTTCACATAGATAAGCATATATTTAAGTTAGACGACTGTTCGTTTTTTATTTTTGCACGTTCTATTGCATCAACTAGCACTCCTTTCCAGTCCACCGCTCCCATCACGTTGCACTGCCGACGCTGAGGCTCTCCTCAGACAGCACGTTTCACTGCAGCCGCCGTAGAAGAATCGTGCCACTGTCCTTCACTTTCTCCGTAAAGGGACAACCAAACATCTTCCACCAACTCAAGGTACCTGCACTCGACACAGCTGTGCTGCGACATTCATATTTGATTGCAAGCTACACAGTTCTTAGCAAATCTTGACGGGAGAAATAAATTGTGAAAAAATTTCAGTTTTTCAACTTAAAGAATTTTAATATTTTTAAAAAATTTTAAGAAATTTTTTTCAGAGTCATTCCACACAGTGTTGGCTCAATGGTTTCGTGCTCTCCTGCTGACCCGAAAAAGACGGGTGTTCGATCCCGGCATCCGAGGTCGCACTTCGATGGAAGCGAGATGCTAGAGGCCGTTGTACTGTGCGATTTTAGGACAAGTTAAAGAAGCTCGTAGAAAGTATCCTCCAACCTCCACTATAGCTTCCAAGATAGCATGTTACGCTATCGGACATTAAGCCCCACAAAACCCAAACCAAGCTTCAAAGCCAATGTCCTTTACCTTTTAAAGTCCTGGTGAGTCTTTCCGTTAATTTTCACTGCACAAAAAGCGCAAAACAAAGCAAAACTTAAAGTAGTTTCGAGTTAGTTTTTGAGATATGACTGTTTTACAGTGGTCATGAAAACTATTCTTCCACACCTACCGGAAGGTGAAAGCCCGAGTAAAATATTCTGAACCGCAATTGATCGAAACCGTTAACGCTGTGGCTCTTGACATCGAAAAACGGCACTGGGGAGAGAAGTGCGAATCAGGGGTAGGCAGCACACTACCGACTTTATTTTAAAGCGACATCAGTACTGCTGGCATTAAGTACATATTCTCTAAAAATGCACAGATAGTTTCAAGCGGGCAAGGCTCTTCTTTGTGAGCAAAGAGCAAACACTGGTCTTGGAAAAATGAAACGAATGCGCTAACACGAAGCCATCGCATTCATTGAGTTCGCGTGATTGCAATTTTATTGCTAAACATTTCCCGCAGTCGTACGAATGTCATCATTCACGCACGTTTTTCCGTACCCACAAGCCATTAGATCATGCAGGTGTAGCATTGCATGTGAAACAAAATGGAGCGGCGGCATAGTGCATTGCTCAGGCTGGCGGCAAGCCAGAGATAGAATCGGCACCAACTGTTCACTGCTCAACAAACATTAAACATATCGATCTGGCAAATAGGAATTAAAAATCGGTAATAGCAACACAGGCAGAGGGATCTACGAAACAGATCAGCCCGTGTAGACTAGTTCAAAACGCAGTCTGCAATAGAAAATGAGGTCTTTCAAAATTGTGCACTAGTACGTGAGAAACACAAACAAAAGAAACACAATTTTTTGGCGAGCAATGTGACAATCCGACAATTAAAGGATCAAAAAGATTGTTGCCTGATTCCTCACTGCTTCACTGGCTGGGCATCAGTGGCGTCGAATCCCGAGAATCGAAGAGCAGACCATACTATGACATGGGCTAGCCGCGGGCACTAAAAGCCCATTAATTATAGAGCAGTCCGCACCTGTTGCTTAATAAGGCCTGCACAGTAAACAGAAAGTAAACGGCCGTATGAGTGAAGAAGAAAAGAATGGACTGAAGGCAAAGGAAAAGAAGGAGCTCAAGAGAAGCAAAGTTGCAGTGTTTGCACACCTTCATGCCGTTTCACACTGCCACGAAAAGATCGGAGCACGTGCGAAAGTCACTGTGGTATGTTCCGCTCCTTTCAAACTTTCTTCCCTTTTTAGAAAATCCTGTCAAAAAAGCGAGGCCGAAACGCACGATTAACCCCAATAACATATTCGCCGCCAGTACAGAAGGTGTTGTTTACAAGAATCCTGCAATATGTGTTGCCTACTACCTAGGCCACACAATAAGGTGCATCAATGAGCGTCTGAAAGAACATCGCAGGAAGTTATGTCAATTCGCAACTGAAGGCCTTCTAGCCGAACACTGAAAGTCCTTCTACTGCAGGGCGCTACTAATGGAATGCTCTGTTATTAATAAGCACGAAGACCAGCTTAACCGCGAAACTGTAGAAGAGCAAAGAATAGCACGAGCAGATAATCTAGCAGAACTTTTTGCAGGGCTAGTTGGTCCATTCTGACAATAGTGAAATCAGCGCTAAAGAAGAAGCTTTCCAGGTTTGCTTTCCAGGTTGCGATATGAAGATTCCTTTGTTCAGCCTAGCAATTACATATGTATGTCAGCTTATTTCTATATAAGCTGACATTTTTGCACGCAGAATGCTGCGACATAATTGTTTTCAATCAAGCATGTAACGCTATTTCCTTGAAAATATATTGTTTTATGCACATCAAAAAACATTAACAATTTTGTGAACTCATTGATACCAACGACAAACCACAGACATCCTGTTTAAGAAGTCGCGTGGAGAAAGAATAATTAGAACGAATCATTAAAACATTAATATTGGCCACTTGGTATTCGCTTTCAGGAACCACATTTAGAGCGGTTAAAAGACAGAGACACGACATCTACGACAAACGCACAAGGGACACCCGGTAGTTGGAAACTTTTGAGGCTTTGCTTGCAAAAGTTTGCAACTATGACATTCGATGAAAGAACTAGGACTAAGGAACAATGCAATTCAGGTGATCGTTTAGGGTGCGGACAGAGTAACTGGCATTTGGCAAAGCAAAATGGAGGTCGTTTTTTCATATAGACAAGCGGTAACTGTGTTCGCGGTATTGCTCTGATTGGAATAAAATATTGCGCTTACCGGCTTTACTGAAGCACAGCTGCAAACTGAAATGAAAATTAGGCGCTCTGCAAAATTAGGCCCCGTCCTCGCTCAAACGAAACCTTCAACTAAGCGAGAACATGATCGCTCCCGACATCGCGCTTTGTGCTACACATCAGGAGCAGTAACATAAAAGGACGATTGGCTTTCTTCTACTCATCGGAAGCTAGCTCACGTGAAGCCCAAAACATTTCACCCTCCTGGACATGAGCGCAGCATCGGAGAAAGTGTTTGTGATCTGTGCAAAAAAAGTCATCAAAATACTCTTTGGCTGTAAAGTTCATTGATATTTTTCAGAAGTGCCTTTCAGCTGCTAACCACATTTGCTCAGATACCTTCAGGCATATTTCGGTTCTTTCAGTGAAATTTATTATTAAACCAAGAAGACAGTTCTTTCTTTGTCTAAAAACACTGGTGCCCTTGGAGAGAATTTTATATTTACAACTTCAAAATGTAGTAGTATCCAAGACATTTATTTTATTACATAATGTGTCTTACTAACTCTTACATTACAGTATATAGGTGTTTGCGTCGACAATAGCTGAAGACCCTAAAGTGAGCTGACAAACGCCAACTATATTAGAAAGGCAAATCAAAACACCTTTAATTGTTTTATAGTACTGCAGGGCTTGGCAATTAATAAATAGTTTATTACGGAAATCGGCAAACCATTCAATCATTCGTTATTTCAAAGAGCCGCACTGCCAGCGAGAACCTTGGGTGCGAGCTAGCCGACCACTCATTTTTCATATTTCCCGGGCTGCCTATGAGGGGTTTTACCTAGTGGAGAGCAACTCTCCAAGCTCAGATGTTAGTCAGCAAAACCGGGATCTTATGCTATTCGTAGCTGATTTTCGTTGGCTGCATGGCTACATCACCAATTAGTATACATATCGAATAATGCTCGGACTAAGAGGTACGAAAGCAATTAACGCCAAATTCAAGAAACTTACAGAGGCATGAACTACACTGCCAAATTAAGTCGACAGAAGCTGTTCAAAACAGTTGACGTGTCATGGAGTATTCTGAACTCGACACATTTAAAAGAGCCAACAGCCACTAATATTGTTACGTGGCAGGCAGACGAAGAAAGAGACGCGATGATCGATGGCAGTGATGTGATTGTTTTGGCCGCTGGCCTACAGCGGCTTCGGCGTCCTACAGCTTCGGCGTCCTGCGTCAGCCGTTGTCGCCGGCCGTGAGTTCTTGGCCTGTGTGGCCCGGCTTGCCTCTACCTTCAGACCCGAAATGATCGCGGCCTTGTTCCCCCGCCCCATACACCGCCCAGACCACTCGACACGACGAACTGAACCTGACGCAATGACCTGACCGACCAACCCCACCGACCCGAGACACCGCTTTCATCTGAAGACACCGTTCCCCTGCCCATGTCGTTCGGCGCGTCCTTGGGCCTCGGCTGTCGGCTCCTAGATACCTGCGGCCCGTAAGCTTTTTGGATCAGGAATCATTCAGCCATCTAACTCATCGTGGCGGCCAGCACCTCGCCACTTTCTTGTTCCTGTTCAACCCTCCTCTGAAGCAATAACCACTTCGCGTGTCTCTCTATCGCCGATCGGGACGATCGCTTAGTTGTTGTTGTTGTTGTTGTTGTTGTTGTTGTTGTTGTTGTTGTTGTTGTTGTTGTTGTTGTTGTTGTTGTTGTTGTTGTTGTTGTTGTTGTTGTTGTTGTTGTTGTTGTTGTTGTTGTTGTTGTTGTTGTTGTTGTTGTTGTTGTTGTTGTTGTTGTTGTTGTTGTTGTTGTTGTTGTTGTTGTTACCTTCATACAATGGCACATGCCAACATAGGGGGATTGGCCAAGAATTGGGTGGTACAGAAAGTTTTCAAGATAAATATTTCCTGGACGAAAATGAAATGAATGCTGAGGAAGGAAGAAGTAAACAAAAAGGAACAGCGAAATGAAACGGGAAATGCATAACGCACGCCGAAGATCGACACCGAGATTTATAACCGAGTGGTTAAATGATAATGATAATTGTAAAAATAAAAATATTATTCAAAAATTTACCGAGGTAGCCAATTTTATTCCATTAAAACAATTTGGACGGCTGTAGAAACAGACTTGTGGCTGCACCCAAGTATGCTGGCTCCAAACGACAATATGACTGGGCTGCTCAAACAAAGGCCAAACTGGTGTAGTGGCTGCTCTAAAAACCGTCTTATCATCATGATGTAGCGGCGAAAAAACAACAAAAAATGGTCTATGGTTTCGTGATCACCACAGAACACGCAGACAGGATTAAGCGCCAAGCCATAACAGTGTACATAAAAATTTAAGGGTGGGATCTGGCAGCGCAGCTTTGATAGAGATATCTCAAGCAGCCGTGATAGGCATGACTTGCTGCTCCACCAATACCTCAGGTGCAGGTAATCATCAAATATTAAAAGAGATCCAGATGTCATTCGAAAACAAATACTGCCTTCGAAATCTCGCTGCTGTAATGTATGCTGTAGCCGGAACCATAGGTAGCACGGGGCTATGGAGGGCGGCCTTTGCCAAGCAGTCCGCAACTTCATTGGCTGTCACACCGCTATGACCTGGCACCCATATCATGTGAACAAGGCTCAAATGCGGAGGGAGTAACGAATGGAAGGTGTTTAGGATTGGCGAATCTACAGCCGAAGCAAGGGACGAACACAAATAGAGACACTGTAATGAAAGTCACTGAAGGGAAAGATGGCTCTAGTTTGCGAAGAGCAAACACCAACGCCAGAATATCCGCTTCAAAAATTGGGGTGTAGTCGGGAGGCCGCACAGAGAAAAACCAATCTAGAAGCGGGCAATATATTCCCGGCCCTACCTTTTCATCACATTGGGAGGCGTCAGTAGCTTTCGTTAAGCAAATAGGTAGGCTTTGCAAATGGTTTTCTAATAATCTACTTAAAATGCGGGGTGGGAAATGCTTAGCATTTTGCGGGAAAATGTCATCATAGACAATTTCTACAGAAGAACCACGGTATTTTGTCGGAAGGATAATATACAAAAGAACATTTAAAGGACCAAGCAAATTTTGTAGAAATTGGCCGGTAGTTTCCAATCTTATCTTTGTGTCCTGACTTGTGTAGACTAAAACAACGGCAGTTTTCAGGCGTTCAGGAATTTCGTCGCCCTCCAAAAAACTTTTCATAGACCTTGCCCGCTGAAACTTCCTTAGTTAGTGATGCCCAATCAAATGAAGCGATAAGATTATCAAGCTTGGAGTCATTGACAATGGGGATAAGGAATTTGCGCTGAACAGAAGCAGTTACCGTATTAGGGGTTCCAGATGCGTTCCGTAAAGCAAGGCGGCATGCTGCGAAATAGTGGTCGGCCAACCTCCGTAAATTCGTATACGACCGAAATGAGCAATCAGGAGCTTTGACCCCTATGGGATCTAGGCACAAGTGCACTAGTTGGTTATTAAGTAATTACACTCTAGTAAGAGCTCCAATTCTGCATTCTAGACCATAAGCAGACAAAGCAATACTTTCGTAGGGCGTAAAATGTTGATATTAAGGTCGCCAGTCAAACAGAATTCATCCACGGCACTCCAACGCAGCAAAGTTTCTTTCAGCTCTATAAGAACTCGTGAAAGGCTGGATGATAATAATAACAATATTATTAATATCTTTATTTTCATAATTGTTATGGGGGAGGTAGGGAAAAAAGGCCGGACAATCGGCTTGAAGACGCTCTCCCCCCCAGAAATAATTTTTAAAAAGTGAGAAAAAAGGTTTCAGCCAAACAGGGTAGCGTGTACAGAAAATAAAAGGGCACTCGACGACATGTAATAATAATGAACTGTCAGCCGAAGATTCATAGAAACAAAAATGACATTATCACCAAACGTGTGCTGAAGTTTGGTTCATCACAAAAGGAGCGAGGTCACAATTTAAGCGAGGAAAAGAGACGAAAAACAAGAAAAAAAGGACAGATTTTGTTCCAACCAGCACAAAATAGTGAGACAAAGTGAAACTTCAAAGCTTCGAACACCCCCCCCCCCCCCCTCCCCACCACCCCCATGTCGAACTTTCGCACTCGGAAAATAACGAAATGCTGCGATACAAATCGCACATTATTTATTACGAAATGCAGATATTACGTAAAGAGAAAAGAATGAAGAATCACTGTCACAGCAAAGAAAACAGAGAAAAACATTTTTCTACCAGAACGTATCAAGCGCATATCAAGGAACCGATTTAACTGCGGATAAAACTAATCTGATATCACCTTTCGATGCTTGCTGGAGCTGAAAACCATTTTTATTTAGTGAATTCAACCAGTTTTGATGGTGATACAGTATCATTGCTTTGGCCTAAATGGTGCGACATTACACTTTATTCCATATGTGTGGGTTACGGGCGGGATAATACGCAACTTGTTTCTGTAAGGAAGCCAGTTCGTTCAAAAAATCTACATTGTTTTAATTTCTATTTTATAGGCTAAAGCTAAGTGGTAAGCGTACATATCATATATGGTCATTATGTTATGTTTCTGAAAGATCGGAAGAGATGGGTGGTCATAAAGAGCGTTAAGAATACTGCTTAGCATTTTTTCAGTACCCCATATATTTTATGCATGTTATTAGGGTTGTCGTTCCCCAGAAAAAGTGACAATATATTATGTGCGAGAAGAACAATGCATGATATAACAAAGTTTTATACTTGCTAAGGAAGATATGTTTGTTTATATTAGTCAAGCCAATGACTCTTGACAAATTGTGTGTAATATGGTCCACTTGGGCATCCCATGACATCTGTTCCGGGAAGAGACACCAAGTCCTCATGGTGTCGTCTCAAAGACTACCACGACGTTCTGCTGCCGCTCAGTGACAAGCACGACGAAAACCATTGAACGCTTCAAGAGGTGATGGAAAGCTTTTCATACGTACGTTCCCTGTCGTAAATAACGGCGCGATACATTTATTAGTAATGATGGACACTTGAAGCGCGCTCATTAGGAAGGGATTAAGACGAAAGCTGAAAAAAAATTCGACTGAAAGATTTGCCCTGCTGAAGGTCTGCGAACTTCTTAGACCAGCGTTCTTAAAATTCATTTACATTACAGATAACACTCTTATTGACCTCCGACCACCGCGGATGAAAGCGGACCTCTTCAATTCATACTCTCAAACTACATAGCCACTAAGACACCAAGGCAAGTACGGGGCTGCCTCTCAGTTTTATTCTGGAAAACACTTCGTGGCTTCCTTAATCATCTTAAATAAGGAATCGACACAATTATTGCGTGGAAAGCAAATAGTCTCTCATGGTTTCTTATTAAGATCGTATCTAGTGATACGCAAGCAAACAAGCGAGCTGCGCGAAAACACTCGTTTTTATGTTTCAGGTAGTAGAACAGGATTACATCACAGGAGCAGTGGGGTACTCGCCGTCGTCTGGCAACGCACAGGCGATATATAACTTCATAACCGAGTTCGCTCGAATGAGTGCGCATACATTTAGTGCTGTAGCCTTAATTTTCACTCATCTCGTGTGTGCATTGAGTGAAAAGCTTTGAAAGGTAAGCCTCACTTTGCTCTGGAATTCAGATGTGTGCGAACTGCGCGCAGAGGACAGCAGGGGCGTGAGAACGACATTCCTTTCAGTGGGCTGGATGAATGTATTTGTCGCAACCCCTAATCCGTGACAGCAAGTACTCTATTTGTTATTACGGCTTCATGGGCTTTCCATTGCATCCGTGTGGCTGCGCTTGGGTGAATATCAATGACATTACGCCATTATACAAAATCTGCTCCACCTTTGGGGATTAGCCTGAACATCGGATCATTCTATTTATCAACTCGCTAGGCAACGCGTAACTTATAATTCCCATTTCTATTTGAAGCACCATCTCTGAACCCAAACTGCCAGTGAAAGTGACAGAGTGAACACTGCGTTGCCACGCAGTTCATTTTTCAATAGCTGTGTATCATTACGGGGATTCTCAGTAGCCATCCACATTAAATTTAACCGTCTGCATTCAACATACTCTCCACACTCGTGCTTGTGTTCAGCAAGAGTTAACGCTCAATAACACAATGCAAGTAATTGTTTATGATGAATACACACTTTAGGGACTGCCTTTTAGGCAACATAATCAAGAGAATTTGCATACGGCCACCGCAAGTCTTGACGCATTCGGCACCGGTTGGAAAGTTATAGCCGGTGAAGGTGGAGGATAAATCAGAAAGGCAAGTTTGCGACTGGGGTTCAAAGTAGAAGACTTCCACGTGAGAACCAGTTACGCATCTAGTTACCGCTCGGGGGGCTGTGCAAACTTCTCCTGGAATGAAAAACAAAACAATGCGTTTACCATGTTATCCACATATTAGAGTGAACTTACTTCTTCAAGAAAATTATTACGCAGTGCGATGGTAATAGAGAAAAAAATGTTTTTCAAATTGGCTTATTTCTCTATGTGTATAGGTTGATTCGCGAACAATCAGTTTGCAGTAAATTTAGGCAAGCGATACGTATAATAGATGTGTTTTTTTCATTCGTCTTATGCTTCAAGAAAGATTGCTTAAAGCAAGATTTGATTATTGGCGCAATTCAAAATAAACTTTTACGCTCTGAGTGGTGCGCCTATAATAGCCTTCAGCGTGGTTTTGTGCGTCAATATTGTCGCGCTTTGCATGGGAGCAACATGCGGAGGATGGTCGGGCAGTTCAAACCAGAATGAATTCTTTTATTGCAGTAGCAATATTTGGCGCATTTCTAGAATTCGGGCATACGTGCGTCCCTGAAGTCCGCTTTGTGGTAGACTGCACACCTGCCCACCGGGTTGTGGGCAACCTGCCAGCTGCGTGGACCTAGCAGTGGAAGTCCTTGAGGGTAAATGTCTTGAGAGTAAACACCTTATCGTAATGGCCTTTAGAGTTAACGCCTTCATGGTAAATGCTTTCCGGGTAAAGGCCTTTAGGTAAAAATGCTTTAGGCCAAAGTCCTTTACGCATAACGAATTTTATGTAAAGCCCTTTGTGTCAAAGGGTGCTTTCGCATTCACTGCACGAAAAAACATTTGATGGCTGCCATAACTAGGCCTACTGTACGACACTCTACGCTTAGCCATGCTAAACTGTCTGCCTGATTTTTTCCTCGGTACATTGCTTTTACATTTCTGGTGTTATCTTAATCACACCAGAAATTTTGGGGTAATCGCTGTACACTCATCCTGTAATGCGGTCACACTCCATCGTGTGACCACTCCTTGTACTCAACCTGTGCCTAGCTTCTCCTGTTATATATGTCGTCATTTTCGGTGCAAACTTGTGGCTTGCGCTGCCAGGAAACAGCGAATGCAACGCAGCGCAGCAGTTGCTTTTCGATGAAGGATATGCATGCATCCAAAGGGAATCCGTGGCATAGCGCTCTAGACATGGAACGTAACCGGAGGAGGCAGAGGAGGATTAGGAGGGGGAAGAGGAGGGGTTTTAATGGAAAAGGAGAGGTCTGCCTGGTTTTCGGCCCGGCATGCTACTCTAGGTTAGGGTGAAAGCAGGAAAGATTAGAGAAGAGGATGGTAAAAAAATAGAAAAAAGGGGTAATGGTGAAATCAAGCACACTCACGCACTCACAAACACACACAAACATAAATGTCAAAAAATGTAAACCAAACCCGTGTCTCTTAAAGACACTAAAATGCTTTTGATCCGCGCACACTCGAAGCCGCGTCACTACTGGGTCCAAGGACGAGCTCCAGGTGCACGGGGTTGTTTGTCGTAGTCCTAAAATACGTAAAAGTGCCTTGCGCTGATTGTTGAAGAGTTGGCAGAGGGAGATCAAATTTGGAAGATCCGCGGACACACCACACGTGGGGCAGAGAGGGCTATTTATTGTACCATTTTTATGCTAATAGCATTAAGTGAAGGCAACATCCAGGGGAATTCAGTGGAGGCGAATTCAATCACGTCAATTTATATTGGGTGGCATGCAGAATTCACAAGTGGGGTCGATACCTAGAAGGTGTCTATGTTGACGCTGCGGATCACACCACAAAGAGCGTTCCGTCTGCCTGGATTTTGTAGTCAGAAGCCTCGCGCCATTACAGCTGGAAAATGGTACAGATGGGAGCAAGGAGGTCTGCCCGTGGGCCGATCTCGATTCATCATCAGCGTGATCGTTGCCTGCGAGGCCACAGTGAGCGGTTCACCACTGCAGCACAACACGGTGACCAGCTTACAAGCCTCGGTGTGGAATCTGTTTAAATCATCGACTAAGGGCTCCTGAAAGCTCCCTGATGGTTTGATAGATTGTAATGAAGCACGGCAGTCACTGAAAATCAGCGACGCTGTTGGCGGTTGTTGGAGAATGTAAGTAGATGCTGCTCGCAGAGCAGCCAGCTCGGTGGCAGTAGTCGAAGTGAGGCGACTGAGTAACGCCGAAATTTTGGTGTGTGTTGACGGAACCCAGACGCCAATCGCTGATTGACGGATGTGACATGTGTTCAAGGGCAAAATATTTAGGTGCAGGACCGCGTGTGTTTGTATTTCTTTTGAGGCCAGGAACTGTTATTTTTTATTCGCCATGCAGTGTATCTCCAAGCTGGGAAGGAGGTCATGGCAGGGCGTTGGTAGTGTGGTAGGAGAAGGTGGGAAACTTCCTCTGTGCAGTACACTGCGAGTGGATGGTGAAGTACACGAGCCACGAATCGCATCTGTGCACGAAGCAACACCCGGGTTAGCTGCACTGATGGACACAGACGTCTGCTCTCTGCTTTGCAGCGGGCAGCAGAGGTGTTCTTCGGATGTCAGAGGCAGATTCTCAAGGCCTTAGCTTGCTTAGCTTCAAGGAGTTTGATATTTGTTTGCGAGTTACACTGAAGAGCTGGGAGACAGTATCATAGGAGGCCTTCACAAAGCGCACCATACAGCCGTAGTAATAAAGGTGTAGAGCAGCCTTTTCTGGCGGCGGAGAGCAAACGAGAGATGTAGGCGTAAGAGCAGATCTTGATTTTAAGCTGTTGTACATGTGTGGACCATGACAGTTACCTGTAAAATGTAACCCCTAGGAATTTATGGCTTGTGACGTATGATATTGGCGTAGCAGCAATATTCAGCACGTAGTGTGAAAGATCGCGCCTCGAAAATATAATGACCGAGCTTTTATCTGGCGACATGACGAGACCGCGTTTACTAAAAAATGATTCGTTGCAGCCTGTTGCCCTCTGTAATTGGGCACGCAAATGCGCCTGTTGCGTCTGCAACACCATGTACAGATGTCATCGGCGTTAAGGGAGACCTCAACTGTAGGAGGCAAGCATTTCCCAAGTTAAAAAAAATCAGATGTTTAAAAAGCGTAGGACTCAAAATCCCCCCTGAAGCACTCCGCGAGATATTTGATTCAGAGCTGTGTTACCTTCACTTGTTGACATGAAAATCGTTCTTTCGTGCAGATAATCACACAGCCGGTTATACATCCGTCCACCAATGGAAACTGATTGTAAGGCTGAGTGAATTCCTTCATGTGTTACGTTGTCAAAGGCTGCCTTCACGTCAAGAAACACAGCAATGATGGGCGCTCACTCTCTTTTGCTGCGTTTGACACAAATGGTACAGGCTATAACGTTATGAATACTGCTGCGTCCTTTCCGGACAACAGGTATTCAGCATCTGCAGTTGAGTGCACTTTTGATAGAGTTCTAAAATTTGTGCTGGAAGTTTTGGCACGTGCTACCGCAGCAATGAAGCTTGCATAATATATTTAGGTTTGAGAGGTCCACTTTTGCAACTGTGTCCGCGAAAACTTCCCAATTCGTGTAGCGTACCACACGCCGCTGTGAGCTTAAGAAAACACCACCAACCTCTACGTACGTAGGTAGATGATCGCTGCCTTGAGATTCTATTTCAACACTCCAGGTTGTTGAGGACGACAAGTGAGTAGAAATAATCGCAAAATCAAGGGCACCAGATCTTGTACCTTGACATAAAAGTTGCGTGGCCACTGTTGAGGAATAGTGAATTGTTGCACTGTGCGAAATAAAATAACCGTCGCCCTCTGGCTGTTGATCTGATGCCTCCCAAGGAGGATGATCGTATCGGGCAAACATGCCGCAGTTTAAGCGCGAGGAGAAAGTGCAAGGAAAGCAGCCCGCCAAAACTCTGCAATCAACATTAGCTAGACCGAGCCTCGAGTCCAAATATACAATTTGGTACCATAATGCGCAGCGTCAGCACCATGTTATTCATTTCCGAAACCTGCGACAGCTGATAGCTCGTGTACCATTGGTGCAAGAAGTTTAATCTTTGATTTCATCATTGTTCAACTCTGGCGGTTATAAAATTCGGTGTGCAAAAATTGGAGGGGACAATTAGGCTCCACCTATAAGAGTATGACGCGATAGGGTTAAATGGTTAATGCTTAAGTATGTGTAATTGTTGATTCTCTACTTAACATTCATAGAAATCTGGGAGTCGTCAAACCAGTCCTGGCGCTGTAGTGCAGCGGTCAAGCGATGCGCCACTGCCCCCCGATGGCAGGTGCTGCCATCTGTGGGGCTTGTGCCGCTCACGCTATTCTTCCCGAGCAACCTCTCGCGACAAATCATTAATTTAAATGTAACCTGCCAAGACGGTCAGTTTGGTCACAGTCAGATGGACAGGTTGTATAGACGCCAAAGGGTCACGTGACCTAGGTGGCCCGCTTGCCCGTAGTCTCTTCGGATATTTAGTGGATTTTCGCTCACGGCCATCGAAGCCGACAACTACGCCGGTTTTTCAACCACGCGACATCCTTGAGGCTATCGCGCTAATAAAGGCGCAAACGCAACTCTTCCCTTGTGCTGCCCCTTGCGCATTTCTTGGATTGGCCGAATGCATTCTGACGTAAATATTTTGGCAAGTCAATGAACCAGCAAAAAAATTTAAAAAATATATGTTATATAAAAATCAAAAATTTTTACGCTAAGTTTACACGGTACTCAACCTAGAACAGATCGGTCGGCAAGAAACAGAGGTAAGTCGCAAAGGAAGGTGCTGTAAAAATTGGCAGTCCTACATTATGCGTGGCTCTGACATTTGAATGCGTTCGTGCCAGAATGGGTGTGTGAACAAAATCCCACGTCCGACGTTTGTCGAACAATGCGTGGAACAGAAAAGAAGAAGCATACTTAAGACCTCGAGCGGGATTCGGATCCGCTGTGGCGCGAACACAGCAGCTTCGATTGGTGCTGCTTTGACGTCGCCGCATGTTAAACTGCCAGCCTCTAGGAAAATGATTTACAAATTGATCTCCGTCTTCTTTCATGCGTCTGCTGTAGAATCCAAATGCTATAACACGCGGCCACTTACACTGGCCCCCTCAAGTTGCCGCCCTGAATTTTTATTTGGTATGGTGCTCGCCTGTTGACCAGGAAGATGCAGGTTTCGGCCCTGTCGAAAGCGATGGCTAGATTCTCGTGCACCCAACGACATCAGCGCACAATGAATAACCTCATGTGGTCACTTTGGGAAGTTGAACTGAATAAACCAACCAAACAACATGTCATTTTTACAAAGTGCACAATATTCCAAATGATTAAAACAAGTTATAACATGAGGCATGCGGCCGTCATCCTTGCGTATTAAAATGCCAGCGTCGTGCCCCGGGGGCACTATTTCGCATAGCTGAGCAGGCGTTGATCTGTGTGACTGCGTAAAAAGAGCGCCACGCGTTAGTGCGCTCATAGAGTTGGAGTCCAGCTGCCTACGTATTCTCCTCCGCATCAAAAGTATTCATAGCCCGTGAATTTTGTTTTTCGTTCATAAAACCGTGCGTAGTAAGTTTCATTGCGGTAAATATATACTATGAAACCTTGTTTATATACACAGGCAATAAAATCATGCTGATATTTTTGCTCAATATAAGAGCTTGGGTTGGGCAAACAGTGATGCTCAAAATGATCAAGAAAATATGCACAGCCAGTACCGTACCGGTGTAAGAAAAGCGTGACGTGGGTCATTTTGGACAGACAACAAGGTTTCTGGTGGCGAAATGAGCTCATAATATGCTACAGGAAACGATTAGGGCATTTAAAAATACCACAGAGATAACACCTTCACCTAACTCAAGATCCCGTGGTAACAAGCGGGTATACCTTCAAAGGGCACATTTTTAAACAACCATTACCTCTACAGCATTGTGTAGACTAAATGCGACTAAACAATGCGACTAAAGTGTTTTTCTCCGCGATGCACGACAAGCTACAAGTCGTGCAAAGTTCTCGCTCTTTTCGACACCGAAGGACGAGTGACGTTTGAAGGTGTGGATAAATGCCATCCCACGTAAGGACCACTTGCTGCAACCTTCAGACTATTTGCGTGAGAGGCATTTCGAGCCTCACTTCATGTCGAAAACGTGAGAAGCCATGAACAATGACCATGTACAAGGGCCATGTACTCGTACGTACACCGCGGCGACCGTGTCTTGCGTAAGGGGCGGTGCCAACAAGACTCCCTTTCTGCCCTATGCACCCGTCGAAAGTCGGGAAGGAACGGAAAAGGCCTGCTGAGAGGCACAGTGTTCCGGTGCTAGTCATATATGTCGAATGAGGTTAGGAGTGCAATATTATGCAGTTTCAGTAGCATGCGGACCGATTCAGAGAAAGGCCGGCGCTCTTTTCTCACATATTTTCACAGTATGCCGAGAATATCAGGATTCATATATTTAATGCTTGCAATGCAGAAAATACCAGCTACCATATTCTGCTCAGATTTCTCACCGTGGTCCGCACCACTGCTCAGACAACCTGCACGCCGTTTTGGACTAAATACCCTGAACGCTATTCGGTTTATCGGGTTGCTGAATGACCGATAAATACAGGCATCAACGCTTTATTGGCCTTGTGGCAAGCGAATCGTAGGAACTGCCAATGTATCTTACGCGCTAAATAACCTGAAGGCCTCGAGAATGAATGAAAACACTGACAATTATCGGTAAATATACATCTCAATGTTTTGTTATTTACTCATTTCGCCTATTCAATCTACTTGTTCTCATTGCCTCTAAATGTATACTTCGCCAATATTCCAACATTTCTTTGCTAACGTGTATTCCTGCCCAATTTACTTCGCCGTTTCTACCTCCAAAAGCGGCCGCAGTCGTGTAGCGCCACGTGTCCGAGCGCCGGGAACTGCGGGGGGTTCTGTGCCACGTGCAGAGCGCTCTTTGACACACGTTTCTATTCTTATACCGTGATCTACAGCAGCTGTCCTATATCATGGCTTGCAAAGGTATAAACCACTGACGATGATTTCTCCCGCACAGTATGCAGTGCGCTCTGTGTGCTACTGCCACTGGTGTCAATGATTCTCTCTTGAAATAATTGCACTTTAGGCGAAATCAACAACACACATTGACGGAAGCAGTGGTTTCGCCTCCTGCACAGACATTGCAGCAAGGGCTCGTCTACTTCAAACTGTTAGGTTTGGTTTCATTTTGGAGGATTTAACGTCCAAGAGCATTTAAAGGTATGAAGGACTTCGTAGTGAAGGGCTCCGGAAATTTCGACTACGTTCTTTAACGTGCACTGAAATTGCATAGTACACGGGCATTTGTTATTTTTCCTCCATCGAAATTCGACCTCAGCGGCCGGCATTGATCCCGCGTCTTGATGGTCAGCAGCCGAGCGCCACAACCACTGAGCCACTGCGGCGGCCTACTTGAAAACGTTCGACTGCCTTGATTAAAGTCATTACATCTTCAAAGCACCTAATGATCGAGGTGCGTAGTTCTGATGTGGTTGTAATGATGTAGATGATGTCTTCTCGCGTGCTGATTAAGTTGCAGTCTCAAAAATACTTGATATTTCATTCCCAGATATTTTGGTTCCTTACGAATTTGCGACTGCTCAGTAGAAGATCTCTGGGCTTTCTTTACGAACCTTGTTAAAAATTGAAAATTGGATTTCGGGGAAAAGAAATAGTGCAGTATCTGTCTCACATATCGGAGGATACCTGAACCGCGCCTTAAATGAAGGTATAGAGCAGGAATTGAAAGAATAAAGGAAGAAAGAGGTACCCTGGTGGAGTGCTCCGGAATCATTTCGACCCCCTGGGGATCTCTAACATGCACTCGCATCGCACAGCACACGGGCGTCTTAGCGTTTAGCCTCCATCGAAACGCGGCCGCTGCTGTCGGATTCGAACCCGGGAACTCAGGATCAGTAACCGATCGCCCTAACCACTGAGCCACCTTGTCCTGAATTGCATTTCGAGTTTCGTGCCTAACTGAGTATTTGCTGTACGCTCGAGAAGCCCTAGGAGGACGACGGAAGTTGTACGCATGGGAGGAAAGCTTAAGAGAGCTCGCAAAAACTTCGGCGAAGCCAGTCAACAGTTGATACAGCTGAACTGTCTGATATGCGCTCGAACTTAAAACAAAGCATCAAAAAGACAAGGAGTATTACTTTAGCGTATCTATGCAAAACTGCCTTGTTTCGTCCCCTGCAATGTTGTGGCTGCAGTTATCAACGAAAAAGAAACCTGCGTACAGCGTCGTCGTTTAAGGTGAACTGATTACTAATGCGACACAAATTCCTTCGTCTTCCAACCTTTTCTTTGGACTGCGTATACGAACGATCGTGATAAAAAGGCTCATTTTTGCTCAGCTTGTCCACCTATTACAGATGTTTCTATATCTGAAGAATGTGTTTTCTCTTTGCATTTCCGTTGTGACAAAAAAAGACGCCGGGAATTGATGACAGCCCAAATACGTTCCTTGTGATATATACCGAATTGTGTTCCAAGAACTTAACGCTCATATTTCAGAGCTCTCTGTTAACCGCCGAGCTGCAAGAGGACTGGAAGGACAGCAAAATTATTCCCATTCCCAAAACTGAAAACTCTCTCTACTTAGCTCATATAAGACAATATTTTTATTGTGTTCTTCTTCGAAAATACTTCGACATATACTTTTCGGGCATATAACAGCCTCGCTGAAACCAATCACGTAACTGACGACGGGCAAAACAATTTTCGTAAGGGCTTTTCTGCAGAAACCCAACCTCTGGAGACGATTCAGGTCTTTCCAGCAGCCATTGATAACCGGTGTCAAATTGATGTGATTTTTTTTTTAGATTTTGAAAAAGCATTTAAGCGTGCCTTACACAAAATGTTCTCGCTAAAACTAAAGAATATCTTAAAAACAATTCTTTTGGCGTGGGTACAGGCGTACCTGTCGTCTCGATATCTGTCCATATCAATCGGTAATACATGTTTGAGCGCCAGCTTTGGTATGCTCCGATTTACCACAAGGGTCAGTACTCGGTCCATTGTTTCCTTGATCACGTATAAATGACATTGTTAAAGAAATTTTCGCCAAAATAAAGCTGTTTGCCGACTATTGTGAATTATATTATGAAATACGAAGGCTTGCTGACGAGCGTTTTCTTAATGACGCCTTGGCTAAAATTCACTATTGCTGCTCATCGTGGCAGATGAGGATTAATACTAAAAAAAAAGCAGTTTGAATGTCTATCACGCGAAAAAAGCAGCCATTAAGTTTTGCCTATACAACTAATAGTCCTCCTCTGTCTACCGTAGACCGCTAAAGGAACTTAGACTTAACAATTAACTCTGATTTACGGTCGAACAAACACATTTCTAATATTAACAAAAACAATGAAAGCACTTGGGTATTTAAGAAGGTCCCTCCGGTACTACACGTATGAAATTAAGTTACCAGCATACAAAACCTTTCTCCGACCTGTTTTAGAATACGCCTCTGTTGTATGGGACCCTTAAACTAAGGAAAACATAAAAAACTCGAAAATATACAAAGAAAGTCAGTGCGTTATATATAATTGATACACCTGGCAGATGTCTGCTACCATGCTACTTGACAAAACATACATGGAGTCTTTGCAGCTCAGGGGATACTGCGAGAGGCTCAAGTACATGCTTCTGATTGTTCATAGCAAGTTATAAATTAACAACAGCAAGCACATTCAGCTCGTCCCGGGTTGTTAAACACAATTCTACCTTCCCTAAAGGTGAAGGAGCACTCATGCCTCACTGAAACATATAAGAATTCCTTTTTCCCCCGTATTGTGCTGGAAAGGAATGTTCTGAAAGCAAATATTGGAGAGGCTTCTACTCTGAAGTGGTTTACGGCTTTGATGAAGAATTCATGATAGTTTTGTAGAATTCATCATTCTTTTTCTTTTTTTCTCCCCGGTGCTAATTTTGAAGCGATGTGTCGTCTAATATTGCATAATTCTTCTTTTCCTCGTTCACTTGTTCTGCATTCTGTACTGAATAGCGGGTACTTCAAGGAGGTTTCCTTTTTTACATTGTGTATTTTAAAACCCACTCCTGCTTAAGGCTTTGCAATAAAGCCAGCAGATGTTTGTTGATAGCAAAAAAATTTCGTGTGAATTTTAAGAGCACTCTTTTTTGTCTATTCTAATTACCGCTAATATTTTGATGCAGCAAGGAGGCGTAGATTATAGGATCGTGGTTACCTTAATTTTGTACCTATTTTTTCTAGTGCCGGGCTCTTTTTCTTCCAGATGAAATGAAATGAATTATTTTTATGGTGTCGAAGCCGCCCCAGCGTATCGATTTTAAAACCCTGCCTCTTTTGTAGATATTTCCGTTTCATTATAAACCTAACTGTTTTAATTGTTTTTCATATATGTAAACTTCCGTACACCCCGAGAAATAAAACGGCTGCAGTGAGGTGCAGTTACTCATTACAAGATTAAATTTTGCGAACCATATAGACTGACTCGATAGGCAGGCATCTTTCATATCTGCTATGTTTCTGATATAAGACCATATATGAATAGTTCTGGATGGATTGATGTCAATATATGTGGGATGAATCACGTATGATGCCTTAATATTCCACTGGTTGTTAGAAGCAGATTTAGGCAAAGCTTGGTGGCTCTTGCAAGAAAGTCAGTTCGTTAAAATATACCCCGAACGCTGCTTTCGCACACTTGGAGTTACGAGAGTAGTCACCTATCACTGAGTACTTGCTCCCCACGCATATGTTCGCATACTTCCGTTCGTTGCGACATGATAATATATTAGAGAAATGCTCCTGAAAGTTTTGAACCGCTGACCTTCACATTCTGTAGCAGCCATAGTATAAGAAACGCATGGAAAGCTTAAAACCAGGTATGAAAGAAAGCGTTTAGCTCCAAGGCCTCAGCTAGCGATTTTTCGCCGGTCCCTCAAACCAATGCTTAAGTTCGTTAGCCAAAGCAAAAGATGATGTTATCGAGCTCTATGGAATGCCCACAACAGAAAGAACAATTCTGTTCAAATCTCTTTTTACTTACTACTTCAACAAGTTGCATCGCAGGAGGTTTGGTCTTTAAAAGGCGCGTCGGAACGGCAAGTTAATACGCAGTTTCTTGAGCTTTGATCAAACTCCCAGCCAGGAGTACCGCAACTAAGAGTTCTTTCGGTGACGCTCTTTACATCGCATCTGGGATCTGCAAAACAAAACCCAGTGACATGCAACAAACTAATATTGTCAAATAGAGCTAATTGGTTTCTTTCGTGCGCTTAAGCCAAATATTGCTTTGAAAGGAAATACACGAAGGTGACCATTATTCTTGTTTCCCCAGGCGAGTTTCGCTTCTTTGTCTTCCAAGCTATACACATTTGGATTCGCAGCACTGTACCATGATGAAACACACAGTTGTTCGCTGCTTTTGTAGTGTAAGCTACACTGACCGAAATTGAGCAATTTCGTGTGGCTCCTAGATAGCCATGCTGCGCATGCGCGAGGAGCAGTGACGTCACACAGCGCACAGCTGGCGCGCCGGAGCAGCTGCCGCCGACCGCTCTGCCGCCGCCGCGCAGTTCGCCGGTCTGCGCATCCTCTGGAAACCGCACAACGTTACCAATCATGTGACTGGTCGCGTGACCAGCGGCGCGGCAGGTGCTCCGCACCACGTGACCGACCACCAACCACGTGGTGAACCCTCCCGCTGACTCACTGAATTAAAAAAAAACCCTAACGGGGCTGGGAATCAAAGGAGGGCCTTTGGTGTTTGAGGCGGAGACGCTACCGCTCCGCCACGACGACTCAAGGTGTAACCGTGAATAAAGGCGCATGTAGTGAATGCGCGCCTTTCGTATATTAACTCTTCCGAATCAGATGTTGCCGCGCTTTCGATACGTATATCTTTGCTTAACAGGGTTAGACCGTCATCAATTTTTTTCCTGAATCCCTACTCATCATCACTATAATCAGCCGTACTACGCCAACTGCAGGGCAAATATCTCTCTGATATCTCCCCAATTACAACTGTCCTGTCTCATCTGCGGGCACTGTATCATCTTTTTCATGCTTTCGGCCAAAATGCATTTTCCCTTAGTTCAGAACCTCGCACACATCATATCCTAGCACATTTTAGTCCAGGCTCGTTGAATGGTATTCCCATTCGGTTTCTTTTCAGATTACTAAGTTATCTACAACGCTGAAATTTGCTTCCGAGACAACTAGACCGACCATCCACTCCCACATTCTTGAAAACGAATTCGCGACATGTGTTGCACAGCTGTTGCTGTTTCAAAGAAATTATTTTTAAGAGCAAGCAAGGATGTTCAAACCAAGGAACAGCGTTCCATGGACAATGATCTGTATGGGAAACTCCATTCAAATGGCAGGTGTGCTTGTGTGCATCCACCAGTGCGTGGGTGCGTTTCGGGGATTTGTGCAGCGCACAGATTGCGGTCAGTGGTCATCCTTCAGGATTTTGACTCATCACGCGACGAGCGCACGTATGTGCCGTTATGCACACACTTTTTCTTTCTTTTCCTCTTTTCTTCGGGTTCTAAACCAGGTACATTTCAGCAGCTTCTTTAAGCCTCTGTAAATACAGGTCTGTAACAATCTTGTGCCACTGTAATGAAGAATGGCCTCCTTTATAAACGAGAGTGAAGCCTTTTTATAATTTTTTGAGCGTGTCAGTGCACTTTATTAACATTATTAGCCTTTTCGGCGTCATTAGCAAGCACAAATGTATCTTTAACACATGTATTACAGCACTGTCTAACACGCTGTCCGCCATCCCCAAACCTTCATCACAACTTCTACGCCGATCCCACTACTCTAAGGCGCAATACCGGATGCCCACAGGACGCCGAAACAAACTCTCAGAAGCGCGTAGACGTTATAGTGGACTGTTTAATGAAAGTAGAACTAAAATTTTTTTGCAGTCTCAACTTCTGATGATCCGAACACAACACCAGAACGAGTCTAACTGCGTGATAAAACGTCTACTCTGAAGAAAGCAAGCACCTACACTGACACCCTGCAATAACTTCTGATTCGTCTTCAAACGGAAAAACTAAAACTCACACATTATACACGATGACAAAGCCTGTCGAACCCTCACTTATTCAATTACGAAATCATTACCAAAAAACTAAGGATTAGACAAGAACAAGAAACGCAGTTCGTCAGCGCACTTCAGCACGGAAGAGTGGGGCAAAACGCGACCTTCTGTTATTTAACGCCCCCTACCCTTTAGGAGCGTATAATAATAAATTGATACTTATGTGCCATGAATCGTCAACGTCCACAACAGCTGACGTCAAAATTTACAAGGTTGGCACCTTCTTAGCTTCAGAAGAAAAAATTGAGAAATTAGCCACTGTGAACGAGGAAGCGGTAGAAAGGAGCGAAATTATACACGCCAGATTTCACAAATTATGCAGTTCAATCAAGCTGGCACGTCGGGTAATTAGAGTAAAGGTACTCTAGCCGGATGCTGGATGTGGGTCAAAACGCGACATTGTGATGCTCTGGTGGAGTTTAAGTAATTGTAATGTGGGGATATAAATAACGCGACCTTGACGCCGACCAGACCGTTGAAAGTTATGAGGACGTAGAATCGGCAATGAATAAAGTAAAATTGCAGTACACTGTACTGATGGGCGACTTCAATGCGAAGGTGCGCAAGAAGCAGGATGATGACCACGCGGTAGGTGACTATGGGAAAGGCTCTAGAAATAGCAGGGGAGAGTTATAAGTCGCATTCGCGGATATAAATAATTTACGGATCATGAATACCTTCTTCCGGAAACGAGAAAACAGGAAGTGGACCTGGTGAAGCCCCAATGGTGAGATTAAAAATGAAATCGACTTCATACTATGCGCTAAACCTGGCATCATTCAGGATGTGGCCGTCATCGGAAGGGTGCGTTGCAGCGACCATATAATGGTAAGGTTTACAATTAGCTTAGACTTGAAGAGGGAACGGAAGAAGCTAGCGAAGAAGAAGACCATTAACGAGTTAGCCGTAAGAGGGAAAGCACAGGAGTTTAGGATAGCGCTGCAAAACAGATACTCGGCTTTAACTGAGGAAGATGATCTTGATGTTCATTCAATGCACGATAACCTGACATCAATAATTACGGAGTGCGCAGTAGAAGTAGGCGGTAGGACAGTTCGAAAGGATACCGGGAAGCTATCTCAGGTGACGAAAGATCTGATTAAGAAGCCCCAAAACATGAAGGCATCTAACACAACCGATAGAATAGAACTAACGGAGCTATCAAAGTTAATAAATAAGCGCAAGGTAGCCGACATAAGGAAGTTTAATATGGAGAGAATCGAGCATGCTATAAAGAACGGAGGTAGCCTAAAAACAGTGAAGAGGAAACTAGGCATAGGTAAACACCAGATGTATGCATTAAGAGACAAGGAAGGCAATGTCATTAGCAATATGGATAAGATAGTTAACGTAGCCGAAGAGTTCTACACAGACCTGTACAGTAGCCAATGTAATCAGAGCGTTAATGAGGAAGACAGCAGTAAACAGCAATGCGTCATACCGCCAGTAACAAGAGATGAAGGAAAGAAAGACTTAGAAGCAATGACAAGGGGAAAAGCAGCTGGGGAGGATCAGGTAACCGCAGATCTGTTGAAGGATGTAGGGAACATCGTGCTAGAAAAACTAGCCAGCCTGTACACGCAATGCCTTATCACCTCGACTGTACCAGAAGCTTGGAAGAATGCAAACATTATCTTAATTCATAAGAAGGGAGACGCCAAGGACATGAAAAATTACAGGCCGATCAGCTTACTAACCGTTGCCTACAAAGTATTTACTAAGGTAATCACTAATAGAGTCAGGGCAACGTTAGACTTTAATCAACCTAATGATCAGGCAGGCTTTCGTAAAGGATATTTCACAATAGATCACATTCACACTATCAATCAGGTGATAGAGAAATGCGCAGAATATAACCAACCTCTATATATATAGCTTTCATTGATTACGAGAAAGCATTCGACTCAGTGGAAACCTCAGCAGTCATACAGGCATTGCGTAATCAGGGGGTAGAAGAGCCTTATGTCAAAATACTGGAAGATATATATAGCAACTGCACAGCTACTATAGTCCTCCATAAAGTCAGCAATAAAATTCCAATAAGGAAGGACGTCAGGCAAGGAGACACGATCTCGCCAATGCTGTTCACCGCATGTTTAGGGGAGGTATTTCGAGGCCTGAATTGGGAATAGTTGGGAATAAGAATAAATGGAGAATACCTAAATAATCTGCCATTCACTGATGAAATTGCCTTGCTGAGTCACTCAGGAGGTGAACTGCAAATCATGATCAATGAGTTAGACAGGCAAAGCAGATCGATGGGTCTAAAAATTAACATGCAGAAAACGACGGTAATGTTCAACAGCTTAGCAAGGGAACAACAGTTCACAATTGGCAGCGAGAGCCTAGAAGTTGTGACCGAATACGCCTACTTAGGGCAGGTAGTGACAGCTGATCCGGGTAATGAGGGGGAGATAACTAGAAGGATAAGAATGGGGTGGAGCGCATATGGCAAATTCTCGCAGATCATGAGTGGTAGCTTACCAATTTCCCCCAAGAGGAAAGTGTACAACAGCTTTATCTTACCGGTACTCACCTACGGGGCAGAAACGTGGAGGCTAACGAAAAGAGTTCAGCTTAAGTTAAGGACCACGCAGCGAGCCATGGAAAGAAAAATGATAGGTGTAACGTTAAGAGACCGGAAGCGGGCAGAGTGGGTGAGGGAACAAACACGGGTTAATGACATCCTAGTAGAAATCAAGAGAAAGAAATGGGCTTGGGCAGGGCATGTAATGCGAAGGCAAGATAACCGCTGGTCCTTAAGGGTAACGGAGTTTATTCGAAGAGAAAGTAAGCGTAGCAGGGGGCGGCAGAAGGTTAGGTGGGCGGATGAGATTAAGAAGTTTGCAGGCGAAGCGTGTACGCAGCTGGCAAAGGACAGGGATAATTGGAGAGACATTGGGGAGGCATTTGCCTTGCAGTGGGTGTAGTAAGGCTGATGATGATGGTGATGACGCCGACACATAAGACACAAACAAACCGTTCCATACACAGAGCAGCGCTGTCTCTGAGTGTGTGTGTGTGTCTTCTCGGTCCGTGTCTCGGTCGCGTTTCTTATTTCTTCCTGCAATGCGCCAGCATGTCCCCGTGTGTACTCTTTTTAAATGTAATCGTATGATTGCTTCCTGTAAAGCTCAATCCATGATTTGCGGCTCTGTATTATAATTCCAAAGAACAAAACTTAAGCAAAGATTACCGAGTTGCACGCAAAAAACATGAACAAAAATTTGAGGGGCACTAAACTAGGCATTAAGGGTACGACACAACCTAATAGGTTGATTCACACATATACAGTAGGCCGTTATGTCGTTTGCATTATAAGATGGTTGGCAGTCCTCTGTGACAAAAGCACGCAAGGCTTAACAATATTACTGAAGGGCTGCACTGCTCAACCGGCGTGCTTCGTCCCCGACACATCTGGAAAAACTATTGACAATTTTTACATTGCGTAATAAAGAGTAATAAACAGCACTGCCGCTGTTTTAAACCCGAAATTCCCGGAGCTGTGGGAGTTCTTTTTCCTAGCTGTGAACTCGTCTTATACGCAGGTAACACATGTGTTTTGGAGGTATGTGCAAGACACCTCATCACTTCAGTATCTGCAGCAAGCTATGAAAGATTTCGTTTAATATTCCTTCCTATACTAGAGGAATGGCCGCATACGAAAGAAGGAGCCAGAGCTTCTCGCCCTTAGGATGAAAATTGCCCTTTCATACGTATCCTTTCGTTAATGGCTGTCTTAATGAAAATGTGTTTCGTTTTTCTTTCATTTCTTAGTGAATAAAAACTCACAAGTGCGCCTAACAACCCACGTTACCTTTCAGAAGCATTCCGGAACGGAGAGGTTGCTTACCGCACACACAACTGCAGCATCAGTAGAAGGCTGTTCATACATCGGCGCCCTACCCTCAGCGCTGTTAACTACCTTATCTAGACTAATACTGTGGTGGCACTAAAAAAATAAAAATTGAATGGTCCCAACCCGTGCCAGTAAGTATAACTGATTCCTTGTTTAAGTTGTAGTAGCGGTTACTTTGTCAGCTCGTCAGGTGTTTTCGAGAGTGGCTGAGCTTTTATTGGCTAAAAAAAGGGTATCCCGTTTTTCTGGAAGGAGCAGGGTTGCTTATACCTTATTTGGTTGCCTACAAGTGGCCATCATATGAAGGCGCGTCCTGCGGTTTTCGCTATTAAGGAGCTCCTGGCTGTAGTTTCTTGTTAATAAGTCCCACTTCAGCGCTCTCTAATTTTGAGATCTTAAGCTGTATCACCTTCTTGGAAACAAATACATTGGCAGAAGAAGTGAACGCCGATATTTGAAGAAGGCTTTTAAAGGTTTACTATCATGGTAGTGCATTTGACTCTCTCTCATATGTACATGGAAGGATTAAAAAATAAAATATCTTAAGAAAAACATCCGCAACTTTATTATTCACGCTTTCTCAGACATAATTCAACGGTTATTTAAATGGAAAACACTTTAAGTCTTCTTTGTACGGACTACACCTAGCGAGTCTTTGCAGCAGCCTGGCGTAGTATTCACGACATGTAATCTTGTTAGACATGCCTTATGTTCCACTATGGAGAAAAATAGAAAATTTTCTTTTTGTACGTTTCCGATCAGATCTATAGCTTGACAAAAAATCGAACAGCGGAACCATCGCTGTCCAGTTCAGTATCAAATAACAACTGGAAGCAACCACAGGTATTTGGGATCAGGCAGGCTCTCCTTCACTGATGGCGCCCCGCAGCTATGTTTAGTGGTTTAATTGCGCCTCGGGGATGTAAGAGAGGATGGTAGAGCAGAGTTTGGACTTTCTGCACCGAAGCTTTTCGGCCAATGAGAGGAGTTTTTTTTTCACGCTCGCTTTTCTACCAAAGTAGCAGCACAATCTTACCGAATCGCAAGTGTTAAAGCGTGTATCCGGTCTTTTGATCTGGCGCTGCATAGTGTCCAAACACGGAAGAATTTCGGCTTCCTATCTTGTTATTGGGAGGGTCACGGAATCGCGACGAGTGATGTGTGTGACGGATGCGGTAAAGTGGAAACACTGGAGGACCTGCTCCTTCGCTGTGCCGCGTTCGCCGGTGCTCGTCGCGATATGCTTGCGGCCTATAGAGCACTGGACACACTACCAGACTCACTCAAGGCCCTACTTTCGCCGCAGGGCAGTGCGCGCGCTCGTGAGCGAGCCTTGGAGAGCCTGTCTGCCTTCCTCGACCAGACGGGCTGGACGTCCGCTCTGTTCTCCGCCAGATAGTTACACGCAGTGACCGCATGCTTCGCGAGTGCTACCTTGGACGATCAACAACTAAACGCCCCACTCCAGGTGTATTCACCATAGTGCTGGGCGCGTGCATTTTTACTACTACATCATGAACTAATCACGCGCACAAGCTGTACACAATTCTTATTGTGTAAATAGTTTGTGTATATTACCTCTTCCCCTATCCTCTCTTCCTGCCCCTCACCACTTTCATTGCATTTCTCCACTATGCTACTATCTTTCATTTCCGCTGCCTCAGCTCAGGTGCTTCAGTATCTATGGCAGATGGTGGGATAGCAAAATCTGTTCTTTTTATTTATTCTTTTTAGTAAAACCATTTTATACTACTATCAAGTTATCCGTATATAACGACAGACACCGCCCTTCGATGCACGCTGCCATAGATCTGAAAACATGCATGTGAAAAACTCAAAAATTTTTGGGTTCAACATCCCGAAGTGACGCATCAGCAATGAGAGACGTCCTAGTGGTAGGCTTCACGTTAATTTACACCACCTGGGTTTTTTAACGTACACCAACATCGCATAGCACACGTGGGTTTTTCTATTTCGCCTCCATCAAAATAGGGCAGCAGCGGCCGAGATCGAAACCTGGCCTTGGGATACGCCGCGGAATGAGAAAGTCACTGTGCCAAAGCAGCGGGCAAACACATGCGCGTAACGGATCCCAGAAGACGCTGTTAGCTGTTGAAATGCTGCTATTTTATCTCCGACGAAAGAAGCTGCCATATTCAGAATTCGAAATACCTTGAAAAAACCAAAACCGCAAGCAGCACCAATTTCAGTGCTTGAAAGTCGGTTTCCTTCGCTGCATGCTTCAATTGAAAAATCATCTAAACTCAGCCCATTACTGAGAGCACGTCGGTGAGCGTGTAAGGCGAACAACAGGTTATGCGGACTAATTCTATTGATGTGTGATTTGTGCATGCGGAGAAGACCGGCAGGATGTCACTCATTGCGTACTTTGGTGCCCACTTGGTAAAAATATGGACCTGCTCTTTCCAAAGGTATATACTGTTCATGATATCAATTTATTGTTCTGTTTAATCTTACATCCTGAACGTTTCAAAACGTCGCTCACTCTGACAAAATTCCTGCCTTTCCAGTCGGCAGCGCCGCACCGATCAGAGACGCAAAGCGTTCAGAGCGGAGGGTATCGGGAAAGCGTTGATCGTAATAGCCTGAACGAAGACGGAAAAACCGTAAAGGGGCTCTTAAAGAGGCTTTAAATAAAGGCGCTGTTTTCCAGGGACTCAAAGGATGCCGCTTCACGAATGTTCTAGATCAGAAAATTTTGAAAACCGGTTTCGTCACATTTTGCGTGCTCAAATTGAACGCTTCTCCGCCGGCCGAACGGTTGGCGCGAGTACGATTTTTGCGTGGAGCGGAGCTTTCTGAGCAGCGACCATGGCTGCTGCGTGACACCTGAATGGGTGTAACCCATAGCTTTCGCTGAATAGAATTACGCCGGAGCGTGCGATGGAGGAGGGAGCGAGCACAGAAAGTCGCCTGGAAGGACTAGCCAACTTTCGCGCTCCCTATCGGAGTCTCTGCTGCGTGCAGAGTCTATTATTTGGTTCAAGGTTTCATGTCGAGAGAATGTAGTGATCGAGCAAGTTTATTTACACTGCTCAAAGGTGTGTCAGAGTAGCTTTAACACCTCCTATTCGATAGCCGCCGCGGTGGCTCAGTGGTAACGGCGCTCGTCTGCTGTACAAATAAACGCGGGTTTGATCCATGCCTCGGCGGTCGCATTTTGGTGGAGGCGAAATTCTAGAGGCCAGTGTACTGTGAGATGTGAGAGCACGTTAGAGAACCCCAGGTGGTCGAAATTTTCGGAGCCCTTCACTAGTGCGTTCTTCAGAGCCTGAGTCGCTTTGCGAAGTTAGAACCCGCTAAACCTAAACCGAATCCGGTAAGACGGTTGCGAATTTTATAAGTGTGCTATGCGGAGAACCGCACATACAGCCAGGACAGACGCATCTACAGCGGTGTGTGCGTTGTGTCTGTTTTAAGGCGATAGCGTTAAGGTTAAGGCAAGGCAGCTGGTTAGCCACCTAGGTCACGTGACCTTGTAATGACATTCAGACCCACCCTCCGGATTGTCTAAAAACTACCCACTTTAGCAAATAGCAGAGAATTTAAGCATAGGTCCCGAGAGGTTGCTGGCTAGAGCAATCTGGGTCTCGCAAACCCCACAGGACACAGCGCCTACAATCGCAGGGTTGTGGCCCATCGATTAAATGCTGAACCACTGCGGCTGTAGTGTCATGAAGACTCCAAGGATTCTATGAATGTAATGTGAAGAATGATCAAACACGCATGTATTGAAAACATCCCCTTAATGCGTTCACGTCCTACCTTTAACGCAGAAATCAAGTGCCCCATCAGGTTTTCGTTCTATGCGCATTTCAAAATTTGGCGGCCTCTACTAAGAAAGGAAGTCAAGGCGCTATACCATAGAAGTCCTTAACCGTTTCATTGCGAAATGAATGATCGTATAACGTACCACAATGACCAATTATTTTTTCTGTGTAAGTTTATTTTTTTTAATATACTACTTCATTGGTGTTTGGCCGGAATTAACAAGAAAATTTAAAAAAAAGCTGTTTTAAGGGCACCGTTTCCTCAGTACATGCACTATTGCAGGCTTACAAGGCGCAGGATTGCGCTGAATTTATCTCATCCGATACGTTGAACACAATGCAAAGCACACGGACGTACCTCGAACACAAACAAGGCTTATTGTTTATTGAAATTGAAAGTGTATCTCTCCACACACATTGCAGTGGGAGAAGGCGACACTTGGCAGAAAGCTGCGCAATGCAGCCTGATGTAGCTCCCAGTGGTCCAAAAATGCATAGGCAGCGGTGTGTTTCGCGAACATCCGCTTAAGGTAACATTAATACCCCTTAAAAACAAAGGAATAAAAAGGACAACAACAGCATAACGCTGATCACGTACACAGCAAAAGAAATGCACACGAATAATAGGAACAACATGCATTTCAATACACTAAACTTGTTTAAAATGATGCCACAATTGACTCGAAAATGCACATGACAGATAACTGATTAATTGAGACGTCTTGTATACATTCAATATTTGCTGCAAGTATTTTAGGGTAATTTCCTAAGTTATATGATAAGGACTTTTAAGGATATGAGGTGCGGCAAAAAGGTTACAAGCCAGGGTAAAAGACCTCGTGTATTGTACACTGGTGCGTATTGATGTAGATTAAAGGCTGCAAGCAACAGTTGATTATTTGTTGTAGCTGCATTTCTGTATGCACATAATTTGAACAGAGGCAATATATCAGCTAACAAAATACCTTATTGCTTAAAGCAAGGGAGCGCATGGGGAATGCCATGGTACATTTGCAATCTGACAGCACGTTTCTGTGCAACTAATATCTTTTGCTTGTTATGTTTTTTTTGATGAACCGGGCACTTAGGCAGTGGGTAATAATAGGAAGTACGCATTATAGATAAGAATGTTTATCTTTGCTGGAAGTTTGTATCTATGTCGACACAGGTCAAAATTGACTGGGTTTATTTTCTTGCGGATAGTGTTTACAAATGTAGTTATGAATGTATATATACCCACAGCATATATCACTGCACGTTAATGAACTTAAGGCGATCGAAATTATCCGGAGAACTGCACTTCGGCTTCCCTCATAGAATGAGGTGCTTGGGACACTATGCCCCATAAACCATAAAGCACTAGGATTGTTTATGAGGAAACATTGGTGTCATGATAAGGGCACGCTGGTCGTCAAGGATTTTGTTAGACAGGAGGGCTTATTACTGGAGCGGCAGGAGGGGCGAGAGCATAGGGGCTATTGCAGGGGAATTGGGGCATTTCCATGGGTAATTGTAGAAGCTGGAATCTGCTCCGCAAAAACGGAAATTTACGAGGCGCGTGGGACAAAATACGCATATAATTCCAAGACGTGGGAAGTGTCCGAGATTTGGCGCCAGTTGGCCGCCTCCTCTTGACGAAGTTTCGTGTGAGGTGGTAATTAATGATAAAGAAAACGTTTTACAACTCTGAACAGGGCTGGCCTCAAGTCAGAACGGTGTGAAGGCTTTCAGATTCCGTTAAGCGCTAATACAGCGAGTCCCGTCCGAAACAGCGAGTTATGTCAGTAGTGCCTGCCTTCTAGAACTTGTATTTTTCCCTTTCGAAGCCAACGAAATCCACCTTGAGGTTCTCCTTTACGAACATCTGTTACATCTTATTATTTTAAGAGCGTTATCTCTCTTCCTACTCTCATTCGAACATTTCTTGTCCGTCCTAGATTTCAAGATTGCGGCCGGTCATGTTATCAAATTGCTGCATCATCGTGCAAAATGTGACCGGTGCCACCTGGGGCCGCCATTGGTGAAAAAATCCCATCTAATCCCTTTTGCGCAGATGGCTTGCAGTGTACGCAAACGAATCGGTACGGTTCGGCGCATAAATGTGTTAGTCGATTTGAAGCGTACTGTGTGTGAGGGATTCATACCTACGACCTTTGGTCCTCGGAACAGTAAGGGGGAGGGGGGGGGGAGGGGCGAAACAGTGATCGCAGAGAGCTGCGGGTGGAACCAATCAAATCGCCGTTCCGTGCTGCAGGCGCTGCTTTCAGAATTTGGAACCTGGGAGCGAAATTCGGACAAAACGAATCGGAGCCTCGGATACAGAAACCTACACGCTAATAATCATCGTTAATAATAGTGTAAATCGTAGTCGAAATCATAGCTGAAAACAACTCCTCTACCACTCATTATTTGATTTCGTCGTCGAGAATCATTCTTTATTTTATAATATTACGATTACTATCATTTACATCTCTCCTTCTGCATAAGGATGAGTCAACGTGTATAAATGGGCGCGATGCACCAATGCGCTTCCGGTGTGTGCACCACGAGTTGAGGGAAAAAAGGCGAATATTGTGGCCTGGGACACGGCCTCGTTTACTTCACCCATCCTTTTTCACACCTTTGGCCAAACATGCACATGCCTGCAATAAAGTATGTCGCGCCCACCTTTTTTTGGCAAAAATTTTGTCAATTTGTTGCAATGCTGAAATTTGATTTCGGGAGAACTGTACCGGCCAACCACGCTCACAATCATTGACCTGATTTCCTATCTGTCTGACAGGTGGTCTTCCTTCATTTAAAGCAAGCGTATATAACATAAAGAACGCGTTTTGGCCAAGGCAGTGTACGGAAGGGACAATGAACTTATTAGACGCTCTGCTCGAATCGAATATCTGTGGGCGGACCAGTGTTTTGCGCTGTGCGCAGAGTGCGGCGACTGGACATCATTCTGGACTTTGAAACATCCCGCGCCGAGCGCGCGTACGTGCCATTTTCTTGCCACGTTTTTGCTCTGAATTCGGGTTTAAATTCAGGCCCATTATGGTGGAAGCCTATGTCCAAGCACTATAAATACTCGTCTATAACAATCATGTACCACTGTGATGAATGCTGGTCCCCATTCGAGACGACAATATATTTTGTCATACTTTTAGGCCTGTGAAAAGCACTATTATATATATATAGCAGAGAAGGTAAAGTAAATAAGGGGCCCGTTTGACAAACTTATGAAGGGAGCCAACAGTCACCGAAACCAAGGTGCATAGGGGAACGTTATCCTTAGTATTTTTTTTTTAATGTGTTGTGCTTATCAGCCGGATAAGATTACTCAGATTAATAAATCGCTTAAAGAAAATTACTTATAAAGCAGCAGAAAAAACAACCATGCCGCCGGTGGGATCCGAACCCACGACCTCCGAATATCGCGTCCGGTGCTGTTACCAACTGAGCTACTGAGGGTGGCGCTGGTGAACACTCTCAAGGTTCGCCTACAACAAGTAAACATAAATACCCACGAGAGCAGCAGGTTGGACAGCCGTCGCCGTAGCTCAGTTGGTAAGAGCACCGGATGCGACATTCGGAGGTCGTGGGTTCGGATCCCACCAGCGGCATGGTTGTTTTTTCTGCTGCTTTATAAGTAATTTTCTTTAAGCGATTTATTAATCTGAGTAATATTATCCCACTGATAAGCACAACACATTAAAAAAAATACTAATGATAACGTTCCCCTATGCACCTTGGTTTCGGTGACTGTTGGCTCCCTTCGTAAGTTTGTCAAACGGGCCCCTTATTTACTTTACCTTCTCTGCTAATAGCTTAACGAGGGTCTCGGTTCTGGCAGTCTTGATGCCCCAGGTTGCTTAAGAGGCCTCTCGCACAGTTTCCGCCCTGGCCGTTAGATTACGTTCCACGTCACGCTCGCGGTATTACAGGACGTGCTACGTCCGCCGCTATGGTCGAGGGTGGCGCTGGTGAACACTCTCAAGGTTCGCGTACAACAAGTAAACATAAATACCCACGAAAGCAGCAGATTGGACAGCCGTCGCCGTAGCTCAGTTGGTAAGAGCACCGGACGCGATATTCGGAGGTCGCGGGTTCGGGTCCCACCGGCGGCATGGTTGCTTTTTCTGCTACTTTATAAGTAATTTTCTTTAAGCGATTTATTAATCTGAGTAATATTATCCCACTGATAAGCACAACACATTAAAAAAAATACTAATGATAACGTTCCCCTATGCACCTTGGTTTCGGTGACTGTTGGCTCCCTTCATAAGTGTATATATATATATATATATATATATATATATATATATATATATATATATATATATATATATATATATATATATATATATATATATATATATATATATATATATATATATATATATGTATTGTGTTCTTTATATATTTTTATTATTTCGATTAATTTGTCGCGTAAAGAAAACTACTTATAAAGCAGCACAAAAAACAACCATGCCGCCGGTAGGATCTCACCGGCGGCATAACGTTCCACGTAACACTCGCGATAATACAGGACGTGCTACGTCCGCCGCTATGGAGGAGGGTGGCGCTGGTGAACACTGTAAAGGATCGCTTACACTCAATAAACATAAAAACCCACGACAGAAGCAAATTGGACAGCCTTCGCCGTAGCTCAGTTGGTAGAAGAGCGGACGCGATATTCGGAGGTCGTGGGTACGGATCAAACAGGCGCCATGGTTGTTTTTTCTGCGGCTTTATAAGTAATTTCTTTAAGCGACAGATTAATCATAGTATTATTATCCCACTAATAAGCACAACCCAGAATAAAAAATACACATTCCTCTATGCCCCTTGGTTTCGGTAACTGTTGGCTCTGTTCATAAGAATATATATGTATGTAGTTAGGTAGGTAGATAAATAGCGAGACGGACGCACGGACAGACTGGACGCAGAACTGCTACCTGTCCATCTACTGGATCAGCACACATGTGAAGGTTTGTCAGAAGAGAGCAATGAAAATGTTTAAGTGGCGGTGTTCCGTGCACTGCTCGTCTAAACCAATCTCTGTCAATTTTTTACATAATTTCAAATGCAATCATCGGTTGGTCACCATGCTATAGGAACTAATGCAAAATAAAGACAGTAGGTGATGCTACGTACCAGGCTGGCTAAATCAACTGCAAGAAATATGTCATCATATTGACTGAGCTATTAACCAGTAAGGTCAACTCATTGTAACTAGTGTTTTGTATCTCGCCAAAGAGAGATACCAGCTTTTAGAGTTACATAATTGCCGGTGTGGTTGGCGCTCTGGTACAACGACTTCTTTCCATTAGTTAACATTGAACGGCAGCCGCTTCTTTGGCAACACGAGCCAGCTCATGTCATTCTTCGAAGCGTTCAAAACGCAACGCATGCATTGGTATTAATAAATAAATTCCGGCCATGTGGGCTATACTGATTACTGCTGTACAGCGGTGTAGGGCAAAATGCAACAATAGCGATCGATGGCGCTAGGGAACTCACAAACAGCAGTGTAGCACAATAGAGAAGCCTTACATATAATGTATGAAAAACCTCTTAGGGGCCCAGCCGTTCTAAGAAAGACGAGGCTACAGCTGAGCTTCTCTAGACGTAGGAAGTTTGAAATCTCCGTCATTCTCAAGTTTTCGGAGAAACGGTTTCTGTGTTTCGGTGAACTAAATAACGGAGTGACGCTTGCGGCCCTAAGAAAAGAATTCATTTCTGCCTTCTATCTAATATGCATAAATATTGTGATGTTGGAAGGTTCTTGCAAGACTGGCCTAGGAAAAATGTTAGCCCAGGAAAAATTAAAGAAAACAACGCCAGCCTTTCAAAGATTACACACCTTGGATTTGGTCGCAGTTGGAACGAACAAAGCATGCGTTGTCATTTCTACCTTTTGTAAAGTGAGTAGCAAGCATCGCACTTTTCAAGGATGGCCAACTCTGATGCAATACAACTCTTGCGTTGATAATTGTTGCGACCCGCGTTCTGGTTTCTGGAATAATTAAGAGATTGTGAACGTCAGCCTGACAACACCTTCGCAGTGCAATGACCTCTCCCATTTCTATCCAGTTAACCTTTTCCTTTGTCATCTGCGACCACCGTATCTCCGCAAAGATCCGAATCCAATACAGCAAAGTAACTTTATGCCGCCCACTGCTACGCTTGCTTTCTCTTTTAATCCACTGGTTTAGCCTTGAGGACCAGCGATTGTCTTGCCTTCACAATACATGCCTTGCCCAAGCAAATTTTTTCTTCTTCATTTCGACTAGGACTACACATATGTTAACCCGCTTTTCTTCCCTCACCTTCTCTGCCCGCCTCCGGTCTGATAACGTCGCGCCTTTCATTTTGCACCTATCACGGTGTTTACTAAGGTAACAGCTAATAGAATCTGGACAAACATAAGTGAGTGAAAAACTTTTATTGAACATTTGCGCAGTTCGGCGGCAGCAGGATCCGCGTCGTCTTCATATCAGGCCATCCCGAATCCCGTCTTCGCAAGGTCGGGCCCTCATTCCAGGGCTCCGCTGAGCCGCGCTGCCTCGTCAGCGTGCTGCACCAGGGTCCTTTGGACCGTGAGCTCGCTGCTGACGAGCCGGCTCTCCCATTGCTCTGCACTTGTGTGTTTGTGTTGGTGGAATTTTATGTTTCGCTCACACTCCCATGTGATGTGGTACAGCGTTGGTACCGCCCCGCACCACGGGCATGTGGCTCTGTATTGTGTCGGAAACATCTTGTTTAGTATGTGTAAATTTGGAAAAAATACCCGTCTGCAGTCTGCGCCACCCGGTAGCCTCTTCCTTTGTTAGTGCCTTGTGTGGCGGAGGATATTTATACCTTAAGCCCCTGTATAGGGCCAGGTGCTCTGCATACCCCCCGTCGCAGGCTCGGGTGCAAAAGTCATCCGGTAATCCCGCTCGGAAACTCATCGCGCGAGCATGGCCATCCGCTCTTTCATTTCCCTTAATACCTGCATGTCGGGTATCCAAACGAGGCTGTGTATGTGTTTTGTGCCCGAGACACGCGCTTTTCTGAGTATGTTCATGGCTGCGGCACCTATCCTTCCCCTAGTGTAGTTCCTACATGTTTCTTTAGAGTCTGTAAGTATGTTTAGAGATAAGTTTTCCCTGGGAGCCGCAAGCGCCCGCTAGAGCTATGGCAACCTCCTCGGCTTCTGTTGCGTCCGCAGCCTCTGCCGCTGCACAGGTGATCAGTTCTCCCTGGTGGTCGACTACTACAGCCGCGGCCGTGTGCTTCCTATCCACCAGGTACAGCGCCGCGTCCGTGAACTTAAATCAACCAAAAGATCATGCACGCTTTTGCAAAGAATACTTGAAGTAGACATTATTCACACCATCAATCACTTGATAGTTAGTTCAGTGCGCAGATTATAACCAAGCCTCCCTCACGAGCTTCTCATGTATCATGTATTGCTATTCTCATTTATTTTTCTCTTTCGTGAGCATTAGAGGGGTCCTGTGGCTGTTCGCTTCACTCGTATAACTGTTGTGAGGTAGACACTATGAACTAGAAGGTATATAGTTATAAAGTTGAAATGGTGCCTTGTATTAAAACATTAGCTGTCACATTTCACGAGACCTCATCTTGGGTCACATATTAGCTGCTTAAGCACAGGGTAAGGTAAAATTAGAAAAAAAATCGTTTTTTTTTCTTTTGGAATTTTAGAAGTTCAATTCTTTCTACACATGTTCCATGATCGCACTTTCCTCAGAAAGCCATATTTACGGCTGAAAAACGCTTTTTCCGAAACCAAGTAGTGAGCGGCCACGCCCCCTTTCAGGATTAACGTCAATTTTTTCAACCAAAAAGTCCACCACCTGATTTCAAAACTTGTCTAAAATCAGCTACATATAAAAAATTGTCTGGCAACTATTGTACAGCTCCTCTTTTTTAGCCAAGACAATCCTGAGACGCTTTGCACGTTTTTTTCCACGTTTCTGCAACCTTCATGCAGCTGCGTCCGAGTGCTATCCCTTTCGATCAGTATTGTAAATTGTGCCGGTGTTGGTTGCTGCTGATAAGTTGAGATGCCCAGGGCAAAGAAGGCCTTCGTCAGGCGTGAATTTCACGGCAACCGCTACGCTCATCGTGAAAAAGCAAAAGGATGTCCACGACCGAATGAGATTCCGAACGCCGAACGCGCCAGCTCCTCGACATCGAAGCTTTCAAGATTTTCTCTGTGCTTCCAGGAAGAGGATGTGCTACAGAGCAGCAGCCATTATGCCTTAATGGACATGGACGGCATTTGTGCCGCAATTACACAGATTTGTGTGTGCAGAGAGTGCGGTGGAAGTGTTGAGCTCATCGAAATTGTGACAAAACGGGTAGGTGTTGCAAGCGTTTACAGTTTGAACTGTGAAGTGTGTAGTGCCGCACAACGATTTGAGACGTCGAAGAAAACTACTTCTGGCCTCTATGAAGCCAACCTCAGGTTAGTGTATGCCTTGAGGTCCATTGGTAAGGGAATGGCTGCAGGAAATATACTCTGTGCTATGCTAAACCTTCCTAAGCCGCCGACAAAGTTTGCGAAATACAATCAAGAGCTTCTAGGTCACATCGAAGCTTCTGCTCAGGAGTCGATGAAAAGGGCAACTGCGAAGCTGTGCAGCTGAATGAGGGGGATAAAGACATCGCAGTTGCTCTTGATGGAAGCTGGCAGAAGCGAGGCCATACTTCCAATAACGGCATAGTCTCTGCGACCAGTGTAGACTCTGGGAAAGTGCTGGATGTGGAGGTTTTGTCTAAACGTTGTCCAAAGTGCAGCATCAAGGGTACAAACAGTGACCCCCTTCATAGAGAGGTGTGCCAAAGCAACTACCAAGGCACCAGCGGTGGAATGGAAGTCGCAGGAGCACTGAAAATTTTCGGCAGGAGTGAGGAGCTTCACGGCGTTCGATACGTCAAATACCTTGGGGATGGTGACAGCAAGGCTTTTATGGCTGTGAAGGCACAAATGCCATATGGTGATTCCGTTGAAATATCCAAGGTTGAGTGCATAGGGCACGTGCAAAAAAGGATGGGCACAAGGTTACGAAGGCTAAAAAAAGGAAACAAAGCAGGAAAACTCTGTGATGGAAAGAGCCTCTCGGGCCTAGGCCGACTGACTGATGCAGTAATAGACAAGCTCCAGACGTACTATGGTTTGGCCATCAGAAGAAATGTAGGAAACCTGGATGAAATGCGAAAGGCCGTTTGGGCAACCTTCTTCCACTTATCGGCCACAGACGATGACCCATGCCATGGACTTTGCCCAAAGTTACCTGATACGTGGTGTGCCTTCAACAGAAGTCAGTCAGAGGGCAAGCCATTTTTCCACAAGGAGAGTTTGCCTGCATCTGTCTTGGAGGCTATCAAACCCATTTATAGGGAGCTATTGAAGGCTGAGCTCCTAGAGAAGTGCCTGCATGGGCGAACTCAAAATGCAAATGAGTCGTTCAACCATGTTGTTTGGGAACGCGCGCCAAAGAATGTGTTTGTTAGGCTTCGGACCCTACGGATGGCAACACTGGATGCTGTTCTTTCATTTAATGATGGTATCATCGCACGGGCCAACGTTTTGAAGGCGTGTGGATTGAACCTAGGGAGCAACACCATCAAGTGGCTGAGGGAAGCTGACCATAAGCGCATGTACTTTGCGGACCGAGCAACACGACAGCTTACAAAAGAGGCCCGACAGTCAAAACGACAAGCCGAAAAGCAAAAAAATGACGGCGACAGTGACTACAAAGCAGGGGGCTATTAAACCAATTACTATTGAGGCGTTTCTGCGAATAAAAAATGGTTTTTTCACATCTTTTTTCTCTTTACGCTCTATTATCTCAAAACAGTGTTTTTTTCTTACAAATGTACCATTATTTCCAATGCCTTTCAAGACAGACGGATGATTTTTTTTTTGCAATCATCTACATAAGTGTTGCCAACTACTGAACTAGAATTAAGCAATTTCACCGAGCAGTTATTCTGTTATGAATTTTGAAATGCGCAAAGAAAGGCCAGATTTTTGTACTGCCGGAAAAAATTTTATTAAAAATCGAATTTTCAACACATTTCAAATATTCTAGTTCAGTAAAAAGAGCACAACATTTGGCAAACAATAATATATGTAATATTAGGCTACTGTTATTAGTTAGTGAGAAACATGTACCTCAACATGGCTTAAAATGCATGGGAAGTATAGGGCTTACCCTGTGCCCTTAACAAAAAAAGCATCGCAAGTAGTCCGGCTCATATATAGAAATGGAAGTCTACCACAGCTCAATGTAATGATGTTGCTTTAAAAAACCTTGTTTTATTCAAGACTTAATTTTTGCCGTTTAGATTGGGCGTCCACGACGCAAAACAATATGCACAAAATTCATATTCTGCAAAAAAAAATTCAACGTGCCGTTGCAAGTGTCCCCATGCGCTACCCTTCGGAACCATTATTTCTAATGTATAAACGTGATGCCTGCTACGAAGCTTCATGTTTATCGTCTGTGCAAAAAATACAGACAAGAGATAAAAGAGGGTACTTGCGCCAGTTGGCCTACATAAGAAACCATCCCAACACATGCAACACGCGAAATTTTGAGAGATGGGGAGTTGAAACATGTATTACAACTTATTGTTTACAAATGTTAAAAACCAGTTACCAAGACTTTTAAATATGTAGCATAAGAAAAACGTACAACCCGGAAATATTACCTTCAAGAAACTTTATTTCTTTCGGAACTAAAGAAACCATCAAGAAACAAAATAGTCTCACAACATTCTATCTCAAAACACCACTTCCATTTGCTATGTTGTCTTAATACATCTCCGGCGATGAGATTCTTTAAGATGTGTGCCCTCTTTTTACTGTCAGGTTTTCGTGAAAATTTATATTTTCAATGTAATAATTTTTGGTTGCTATTTCACACTTTGTTGTATATATGAGTAAATGTTTGCCGAGCGCGGCGTGTAGTTGCCAGTGTGGGGGCCTGCGCCGTTGTCAAGTTGCCTTAATGACAGCTTTTATGCAGGTTTCTGGCATCATGTGCTTGTGATGGAACGCAGACAAAGTTCTTATTATTCTTAATATCAAAGGTCACTGACACACATTTTAAAACGTTTTAAGGGTTTACTGATGTTTCGACTGCGGACCAGTCTCCTTCTGAGCGCTGCATGATAATGGGTGGTTAGTATCTATAGGGACTTCTGAAAGGCTGCTGCAATGTGCACTAGTTAACCGCCCCCACCTCGAAAGAAAAAAAAAAGCTTTGCGAAAATGGCACCTACGCGCGGAGGCGGCTTTTTAAATTTTCAATAATAATCCCCCCCCCCCCCCCCCCCCCCAATGGAAGAATAATTCAGTAGCGTGGCTTTTTGGGCTTGTTGGTACATAGTTCCAATACACTGTAGCGCAGCAAAAGACGAGGACACAAGAGACGAGAGACGAACACCGCGAGCGCTAACTTCCAACAAATTTTATTCTCCTGAAGCATCACATTTATACACCAGAAAACAGTAATCACACGTGCGATCAGTATCGATTTCTTAGAAGAACGAGCTCTTTATCTGAGAGGAGAATGGAAGGTGTGCTTACACACGAGCATCCTGACCTATTTAACTTTTCGGCTTCATTGATTTCGCGCGTTAACCTTTCTCTACTTTTTCCTATTACTAGACTTTTATCAAAGAAAGGCTTACAGGGTTTTGACTTGCATGCGAGAATGTGGTCAACCAGCGATCCGCCTTGCCCGTTTCTGACGTTGCGAGCGTGTTATATTAGGCGCTCGTTCAGACATCTCCCCGTCTGGCCGATATAGTGTTTCCCGCATGACAAGGAAATTTGATATACAACACCTTCATCGCACGTGACGTAGGGCTTCTGGTGCCTAGCTGCCCATCCGCGCGCTTTGTTGGTGTTGGTTTTTCCCAGTTTGCACAACGTTGCAAGTTTTTTCGGCGCCGAGAACACGACGGTCGCATTCGCTCGTTGACCAATTCTTTTTAAATTGTGGGAAATCTTGTGTAGATACGGTAATACAACAAGGTTTTTCCGTTCATGAGGAACTGGGTTTGGATTACATTGATTGTCTGATTTCATTCTCTTAACAAGTTTTTCCGCAACAGAAACTTGAACATGGGAGGGGTATCCGGCATTAGTAAGCCTCTTGGACTGCTCTTGAAAACTATCGGTCATCATGTGCGGACAATATTTCTGGAGAGCATTTCGAAAACATAAATTGACCATACCTCTTTTTATCAGTTTTGAATGAGCGGAGTGATATGGCAGCATCGGCTTGTTGCTTCGCGGCTGGTAGGCCCAGCATATGTGATGAGTGTGAAAGGTGAAGTTAATATCTAAAAATCTAATGGAGTTATCGATGGGCAATTCGCATGTTAAAACAAGCGGTTTAAAATGTTCTGTCATGGTAGTTAAAATGCTATGAGCCTTTGACTCAAGTGAGCTTTGGTCACACTTAACAAGAATAAAAAAGTCATCAACAAATCTAAAGACCTTGATTACGTCCAAGCTGTCAAGGTGGCTCGAAACAGCCTTGTCAAGTTTTGTTAAAAACAGATTACTCAGAATTGGCGCTATGCACGATCCGATGCATATTCCTTCTTTCTGAAGGTAGGGTTTTCCTTCCCAGTTAATGAACGTTGACTGCAAGTAAATAGCTAAAATTTCTAAAAACTGCTCGCCGACACACCCGCCGCATACTGGAAAGCAACACACCCGAACTCATCTATGCACTCCTGTACACATCACAGCACCTTGTCGTTCGGCAGCGAGTAATATAGATCCCTAACATCCACTGAAAATGCAACTATGCTGTTATCAGAGCGCGACCGAACAAAGTCTAAAATTTCGTCAGATTTCTTAACCATAAAGGGGTCGTCAAGCGGTAAAAGGTTAAGTTTGCTTTGTAAGTACATTGAAACCGTTTTTTGGCATGTGCCAGTTTCAGAGATGATCACCCTGAATGTTTTTTCCGGTTTATGGGTTTTTGCACTGAAAAACACGTCTAAAAAAATCTTTTCATGCATCGCCTATTTCTTTAGCCAGCTTGGTAAGGTTTAACTTGTTGCATAGCTTCTTCGCTTTAGCTTTTACTTTTGACATCATTACTTTGTTGCGGCAGTTAAATACAGAAGACACGGCTTCGTCAGCCTTGGACTTGTAAAGTGCACAGGATAGAATCGCAAAGCCATCTTCTTTGTCAGCAGGCAGCACGACCAGGTCCTGTTCCTTGATGAAGGACTCGACGCGCTTGAGGGGCAGCTTGGAAGATCCTGGCTTTGAGCACTGCAAAACGTCGACTCCTTCTGAAATGCAGCGGTCGTGTTCCAGTTGCGTTGCACGCTGCGATACTTGGCGTACCATCGCAAGTAGTTGTGCAACTGACGGCTTGGGCTCCACAGCAAACTTTGGTCCTAACGATAGAAACCTTGACACGTGATCGCATGCAAGTCAAAACCCTGTAAGCCTTTCTTTGATAAACGTCTTGTAATAGGAAAAAGTAGAGAAAGGTTAACGCGCGAAATCATTGAAACCGAAAAAAATAAATAGGTCAGGATGCTCATGTGTAAGCACACCTTCCATTCTCCTCTCAGATAAAGAGCTCGTTTTTCTAAGAAATCGATACTGTTAGCACTTGTGATTACTGTTTTCTGGTGTATAAATGTGATGCTTCAGGAGAATAAAATTTGTTGGAAGTTAGCGCTCGTGGTGTTCGTCTCTCGTCTCTTGTGTCCTCGTCTTTTGCTGCGCTACAGTGTATTGGAACTATGTACCAACGAGATCAAAAAGCCACGCTACTTAACTATATTTCTAGTAAAACGGGCTCGCTTTTTAATGTTCACCAGAATCCCTGTGCTACGATTTCACTCATAGCGCTTGCAACATGTCGTGCACGCACACTGTCGTTTTGCATTCGCAACAGGTTGCTGCCTGAAGACGTGAGGCGGTTGTTTGGAGGATTCGTCCCATCGGCTGGTCACGGCATGAGGGCGTGCAAGCTTGCCAAATCCGAGTGGTACAGGCAAGCCCGGCTTCACAGGCAGTGCCTCGAGGCTCAGCTTCTCTCGATTGGCGAAAGTCAGGCAGCCTGGCGAACTCTTCGGGAATACCAGCGTATCACTGTTGAAGCTACCGAATGCTTGTGGGCTCAACATCTGCCACAACTACGGGCCGACCTTGCGAGCAGGACGAAGACAGCCCGGAGCACCGTCCACACCCTGGAGGCCCTGGATCTACCGGATGACGTGTCAAGGGTTCTATCGTTAGGACCAAAGTTTGCTGTGGAGCCCAAGCCGTCAGTTGCACTACTTGCGATGGTACGCCAAGTATCGCAGCATGCAACGCAACTGGAACACGACTGCTGCATTTCAGAAGGAGTCGACGTTTTGCAGTGCTCAAAGCCAGGATCTTCCAAGCTACCCCTCAAGCGCGTCGAGTCCTTCATCAAGGAACAGGATTTGGTAGTGCTGCCTGCTGACAAAGAAGGTGGCTTTGCGATTCTATCCTGTGAACTTTACAAGTCCAAGGCGGACGAAGCCGTGTCTTCTGTATTTAACTGCCGCAACAAAGTAATGATGTCAAAAGTAAAAGCTAAAGCGAAGAAGCTATGCAACAAGTTAAACCTTACCAAGCTGGCTAAAGAAATAGGCGATGCACGAAAAGATTTTTTAGACGTGTTTTTCAGTGCAAAAACCCATAAACCGGAAAAATTATTAAGGGTGATCATCTCTGAAACTGGCACATGGCAAAAAACGGTTTCAATGTACTCACAAAGCCAAATTACCCTTTTACCGCTTGACGACCCCTTTATGGTTAAGAAATCTGACGAAATCTTAGACTTTGTTCGGTCGCGCTCTGATAACAGCATGGTTGCATTTTCAGTGGATGTTAAGGATCTATATTACTCGCTCCCGAACGAACGACAAGGTGATGTGCTGTGTAGAGGAGTGCATAGATGAGTTCGGGTGTGTTGCTTTCCAGAATGCGGCGGGTGTGTCGGCGAGTAGTTTTTTTAGAAATTTTAGCTATTTACTTTCAGTCAACGTTCAATAACTGGGAAGGAAAACCCTACCTTCAGAAAGAAGGGATATGCATCGGGTCGTGCATAGCGCCAATTCTGAGTAATCTGTTTTTAACAAAACTTGACAAGGCTGTTTCCAGCCACCTTGACAGCTTGGACGTAATCAAGGTCTTTAGATTTGTTGATGACTTTTTTATTCTTGTTAAGTGTGACCAAGGCTCACTTGAGTCAAAGGCTCATTGCATTTTAACTACCATGACAGAACATTTTAAACCGCTTGTTTTAACATGCGAATTGCCCATCGATAACTCCATTATATTTTTAGATATTAACTTCACCTTTCACGCTCATCACATATGCTGGGCCTACCAGCCGCGAAGCAACAAGCCGATGCTGCCATATCACTCCGCTCATTCAAAAATGATAAAAAGAGGTATTGTCAATTTATGTTTTCGAAATGCTCTCCTGAAATCTTGTCCGCACATGATAACCGATAGTTTTCAAGAGCAGTCCAAGAGGCTTACTAATGCCGGATACCCCTCCCATGTTCAAATTTCTGTTGCAGAAAAACTTGTTAAGAGAATGAAACCAGAAAATCAATGTAATCCAAACCCAGTTCCTCGTGAACGGAAAAACCTTGTTGTATTACCTTATCTACACAAGATTTCCCACAATTTAAAAAGAATTGGTCAACGAGCGAATGCGACCGTCGTGTTCTCGGCGCCGAAAAAACTTGCAACGTTGTGCAAACTGGGAAAAACCAACACCAACAAAGCGCACGGATGCGCAGCTAGGCACCAGAAGCCCTACGTCACGTGCGATGAAGGTGTTGTATATCAAATTTCCTTGTCATGCGGGAAACACTATATCGGCCAGACGGGGAGATGTCTGAACGAGCGCCTAATGGAACACGCTCGCAACGTCAGAAACGGGCAAGGCGGATCGCTGGTTGACCACATTCTCGCATGCAAGTCAAAACCCTGTAAGCCTTTCTTTGATAAAAATCTTGTAATAGGAAAAATTAGAGAAAGGTTAACGCGCGAAATCATTTAAGCCGAAAAGATAAATAGGTCAGGATGCTCGTGTGTAAGCACACATTTCCATTCTCATCTCAGATAAAGAGCTCGTTTTTCTAAGAAATCGATACTGTTCGCACGTGTGATTACTGTTTTCTGGTGTATAAATATGATGCTTCAGGAGAATAAAATTTGTTGGAAGTTAGCGCTCGTGGTGTTCGTCTCTCGTCTCTTGTGTCCTCGTCTTTTGCTGCGCTACAGTGTATTGGAAGAATAATACCTCGATTATACTGCCGCTTGAAAAAAAAATTACTTATAAAGCAGCAGGAAAAACAACCATGCCTTCGGTGGGATCCGAACCCATGACCACCCAATATCGCGTCCGGTGCTCTACCAAATGAGCTATTGCGACGGTTGTTCAATCTGCTGCTCTCATGGGTATTTAGGTTCATTGGTGTAAGCGAACCTTGAGAGTGTTCACCAGCGCCACCCTCGACCATAGCGGCGGATGTATCACGTCCTGTAATACCGCGAGTGTGACGTGGAACGACACCTAACGGCGAGGGCTGGAACTGTGCGAGAGCCCTCTTATGTTTACCTACGGCATCAAGACTGCCAGGACCTTTGGTAGCATAAGGGGGTTCTCGCACAGTTTTCGCCCTCGCCGTTAGAAGACTCTCCACGTCACACTCGCGGTATTACAGAAAGTGCTGCGTCCGCCGCTATCAACAAAGGTGGCGCTGCTGAACACTCTCAAGTTTCCCTTACAGGCAGAACATAAATACCCATGAAATCAGCAGATTCAACAGCAGTCGCCGTAATTGAGTTGGTACAGCACGAGATGCAATTTACGGAGGTCATGGATTCGGATCCTACCAGCGGCATGGTTGTTTTTTCTGCTGCTTTAAAAGTAATTTTCTTTAAACGTCAACAAAACCGAAGTATTATGCTCCCATTGGTAAGCATTACAAATTTAAAAAAAAAGAAACATTACCCTATTAACCATGGTTTCGGAGACTTCGCTTCCTTAATATGTTTGTCAAACGAGCCCGTCATTTCATTGGCCTTGTCTGCTAATAACTTAACGAGGGTCGCGGTTCTGGCAACCTTGATGCCGCAGGTAGCATAAGAGGGTTCTCGCTTACTTTTCGCCCTCACCTTTAGATGATGGTCTACGTGACAGTCGTGGTATTGCAGGACGTGCTACGTCCATCGCTATGGACGAGGGTGGCGCTGGTGAACACTCTGATGGTTGGCTTAAACGCAAAACATAAATACCAAATAAAGCAGCAGGTCGGAGAGCCGTCGCCATAGCTCAGTTGGTAGAGCATCGCATGCGAAATTCGGAGGTCGTGGGATTGGATCCCACAGGTGGCATGGTTGTTTTTTCTGCTGAGCATAATCGAAGTATAATTCTCCCTTTGATTAGCATTACAAAAAAACATTTCCCTATGCACCTTGGTTTCGGAGAGACTTCGCTTCCTTCACACACAAACACACACACACACATGTGACGATTCGTGCACATGCACCGGTGCCACGGCGAGCCGGTCAGTGACTTTTCCTGGAGACGGTTCGCCGCGCCGTCCTGGCGTCGGGTCGCAGCGGAGAGACATGACCATATTTGGTTGTGGCGGAGAAACATGACCATATATGGTAACCGTCGACGGCCCTGTCGAACGACGCTTGAGTGTCCCCGTCATTATGCACCCCTCGAGAGCCACGGGGGAGTGGACAAAGGCGCGGCCACGGCTGAAGAAAGAAGCAAAGGCTTTAAAAGCGGAAGCCGACGGGAGGAAGGGCGAGAGCGATCGGGGAGAGTGGACGAGAGGGCCGGAGACGGAGCGAGGCAGAAGACTGGGGCTGCGCATTGACCTGAGCCCGGGGTCTAGCCGTCGCTAACGTTCGACCTTCGCCAACGCGTGTCCACGCCTGGCAGCTCATCCAACGACCAGCCGAGAACGAGGGCACCACAGCCACGAGGAACTCCCAGCCCGGCCGCTGCAGACAACCAGCCATTCATCGAGCCCGTGCCACACCACGCTGACTCAGCCCCGGCGACGACGAGCCCAGCTTCTGTCCCGTAAGCGGCATCGAGCCAGATGCTATAATTAAATCACTTCAAAATCATTTTGGAGTCTGTGCATCAATCTCCTCATGCCCAGTGTAGACCCAGGGCCATTTTAAGAAACTGGTTCATCACACACATACACACACACACACACATGCACACACACACACACACGCACGCACGCATACAAACAGACACGCATATATATATATATATATATATATATATATATATATATATATATATATATATATATATATATATATAAATTTTTAAAGCAATTTACTAATCTAAGTACTAGTACTATAATATCCCACTGATAAGCACAACACATAAAATAAGAACATTCCCCTATGCACCTTGGTTTCGGTGACTGTTAGCTCCCTTCACATATATATATATATATATATATATATATATATATATATATATATATATATATATATATATATATATATATATATATATATATATATACATACATACATAGGTATGTTATAGATAGATAGATAGATAGATAGATAGATAGATAGATAGATAGATAGATAGATAGATAGATAGATAGATAGATAGATAGATAGATAGATAGATAGATAGATAGATAGATAGATAGATAGATAGATAGATAGATAGATAGATAGATAGATAGATAGATAGATAGATAGATAGATAGATAGATAGATAGATAGATAGATAGATAGATAGATAGATAGATAGATAGATAGATAGATAGATAGATAGATAGATAGATAGATAGATAGATAGATAGATAGATAGATAGATAGATAAATAGATAGATAGATAGATAGATAGATAGATAGATAGATAGATAGATAGATAGATAGATAGATAGATAGATAGATAGATAGATAGACGGAGAGACCGATGAACAGGCATACAGACTGGATGTAGAAAAGCCACTTGTTCCACTACCGAATCAGCACACATGTGAAGGTTGTGAGAAGAGACCATTGAAAAGGTTGACGCAACACGTGTTTATAAATCGCCGTTTAGTTCCATCCGTCTACTGCTCGTGTAAATCCATATCTGCCAGTTTATATGCAGATTTTCAGCTGTAATCATCGCTTGGTTACCTTGTTGTAGGAACTATTGCAAAAGGCAGACAGTTGGTGATGTTGCGTACCAAGCTCAATAACTCAACTGCAAGAAATCTGTCATCATATTGACTGAACTATTAACCAGTAAGGTCAACTCATTGTAACTAGTGTTTTGTAGCTTCACAAAGAGAGATACCAGCATTTAAAATTACAAAATTGTCGATGTGTGGTTTGCGCTCTGGTACAACGAATTCTTTCCATTAGTTAACAGTGAAAGACAGCCGCTGCTTTGGCAACAGGAGCCAGCATACGTCATTCATCAAAACGTGCGAAACATAACACATGCAATGTTATTAATAAATAAGAAATTTCGGCCATGTGGGCTATACTAATCACTGGTGTACACCCGTGTAATGCAAAATGCAACAATAGCGATCGATGGCGCTTGGGAACTCACAGACGGCAGTGTAACACAATAGAGAAGTCTTACATATAATGCTTCAACAACCTCTAAGGGACGCAGCCGTGGCTACAGCTGAGGCGAGATTACAGCTGAGCTCCTCTCGATGTAGGAAGCTTGAAATCTGCGTCATTGTTACATTTTCGGAGAAGAGGTTGGTGTGTTTCGGTGAGCTAAATAACGGAATGACGCTTCCGGATCTGAGAAAAGGATTCATTGCTGCCTTCTATCTAATATGCACAAATAATATGGGAGGATTGTTAGCCCAGGAAGGTCTAAAAAACTACGCCATTCTTTCAAAAATTATTGACTTTGGAGTTTGTCGCATTGGAACGAACGAAGTGGACGCTGTCATTGTTGTCTTGTGTAAAGTGAGTAGCAAATCGCTCTTTTCAAAGATGGTCAACTCTGACGCAATACCATTCTTGCGCTGATAATTGATGCGACCCGCTTTCTGATTTCTGGATTAATTGACAGATTGTGATCATCAGCCTGACAACACCTTCGCAGGGCAATGACCTCTGCCATTTCTATCCAAATAACCTTGTCCTTTGTCATCTGCAACCACCGTATCTCCGCAAAGATCCGAATCTGATCCACCAACCGAAATTTATTCCGCCCCTTGCTACGCTTGCCTTCTCTTGGGATCCACTGGTTTACCCTTGAAGACAAGCGATTGTCTTCCCTTCAGAATACATGCTCCGCACCACGTGGCTGATCACGTGACCAACGAGGTGACGAATCGCTTGATCAGCCAGGGCACCGCGCCGCCGGTGTCGAACCGCTTGCGACGAACCACTTGAAGTCACTAACCACGTGGATACGTGGCGGCGCAGCGACCTCCACGGCGCCACCACGCTGAAGGTTTGAAATGCTGCCGTAATGTAGCTATCGCTACAAAAAAATTAGGCAGTGGCTTAACTTTGGTTAAGCCTGGATATACAAGAGAAAAGCTTCAGTTATGCTTGGTTTGCCGCTATGGTTATGCTTCGTAGCTTAGCTGGTATTGTATACATAGGCTCAAATCTCGCAAGTGCCACAGTCTTTCGCACACATCACAAACATGGCCGAATGAGTTGTTCACAAAGTCTGTCGCAAACACCCTGGTCGCACTCGCACTTTCACTAAGTCATACCACGTGGTCGCTGTAGCGGAGAGTTTTGGGATTTTTCTCTTCTGACACTCTTGTTTCAACTTCCGCAGACACGCTTTTAGGCTTCTTTCCGACGTCGTTTAGCAAGGTGTATTTAATATTGTTCAGGCGTTTCGGCTGCACGTTTAGCTTTGGCTTTATCGTTTTTTCGCTGTTGTGCAGCCGACTCCCAAGCGAGTACTTCTGGATCGAACGAATTTAGTTTCTCAGCTTTCTGCGCAGTCTAGCAGCAGCCGCATTCGCCTTCCTTTCATGTCGAGTGCTCACGCCTATTCTCTGGCAAGCGCATTATATAGCCTCCTTGCGCATACACATGACGCACATGTGCAGTAGCGCGCGGCTGCACCGAAAGGTCAGGCGACGGAGTCGGCGGCGGCGAGGGCTGCGGCAGTGGCGAGGAGCGACTACCTGCGCGGCGCGTGACGTCACTCGTTTTCACGCATGCGCATAACTAAACAATTCGGCTCTGACCCGCGTAGTGAAGCTTGTCGCTTCAAAGGAGGGAAAACGGGTCTTCGTAACTTAGGAGGGCAGATGTGTTGGCCAGTTCGCGAGACATCGTAGATATGTCTGCTGCGGTGTACAGCTTCCTGATGTCACGTCTCCGTGTCACATCTTAGTCATGGACAGTTGCTCTACTGCCCGCCGGTTTTTTGCGAACAGCTATTGTGGCAGGGTGTGTGTCCTCGTGATCGGAACAGCGTAGCGGTGAATGCTCTCCCTTCGTGCGCGTGCGCCAACTCTTGCCGTGTTGCACGCTTATCGCCGCTATAAGGCGCTGAGCAGCAGTTTGGTCGACGCTCCCGCTATATTATTAAAAATCAGGAAGCCGGTGCAAGTGCTTTTTGGCTGGCTACGGCAATCTTCAGGGCACAGCAGGAGAATACTCAAAATTCTCACCAGTTAGCGGTGGCGACAGACGAAATTTTAAAAGACATACTCTTCGACTAGCACTGCTCTCCGGTCCGTCGCACTAAGCGCAGCGAGCGAGAGTTTGCTTTCGGTCATATTCAAGGTCTTGAGAAAATAATTATGGTCAACGTTGTCTCTATGTTTAACGTTGCTCTAAATTGTGTATTATGAGAACCGCTGGGTGATTATGATGTTCTCTACTGAGAACTTTCACTGCAGTTGTTCAGGCACTTGGAATTTCAGGTTCTTGAGGTAAATCGACGGAGTAAATCCCGGCGTAAATTGACGGGTTTTGCGGTATGTAGAGGTCAGAGAGTTCACATAGATAAGCATATATTTAAGTTAGACGACTGTTCGTTTTTTATTTTTGCACGTTCTATTGCATCGACTAGCACTCCTTTCCAGTCCACCGCTCCCATCACGTTGCACTGCCGACGCTGAGGCTCTCCTCAGACAGCACGTTTCGCTGCAGCCGCCATAGAAGGATCGTGCCACTGTCCTTCACTTTCTCCATAAAGGGACAACCAAACACCGTCCTCCAACTCAAGGTACCTGCACTCGACACAGCTGTGCTGCGACATTCATATTTGATTGCAAGCTACAGAGTTCTTAGCAAATCTTGACGGGAGAAATAAGTTGTGAGAAAATTTCACTTTTCAACTTAAAGAATTTTAATATTTTTAGAAAATTTGAAGAAATGTTTTCAGAGTCAATCGCCACAGTGATGGCTCGGTAGTTTAGTGCTCTCCTGCTGACCCGAAAAAGAGGGGTGTCCGAACCCGGCATCCGAGGTCGCATTTCGATGGAAGCAAGGTGCTAAAGGCCGCTGTATGTGCAATTTTAGGTCAGGTTAAAGTAGCTCATAGAAATTATCCGCCAACCTCCACTATAGCTATCAAGATAGCCTGTTACGCTATCGGACGTTAAGCCCCACAAAACCCAAACCAAGCTTCAAAGCCAATGTCCTTTACATTTTAAAGTCCTGGTGAATCTTTCCGTTAATTTTCACTGCACAAAAAACGCAAAACAAATCAAAACTTAAAGCAGTTTCGAGTTAGTTTTTGAAATATGACTGTTTAACAGTGGTCATTAAAACTATTCTTCCACACCTACCGGAAGGTGAAAGCGCGAGTAAAATATTGTGAACCGCAATTGATCGAAACCGTTAACGCTGTGGCGCTTGACATCGAAAAATGGCACTGGGGAGAGAAGTGCGAATCAGGGGTAGGCAGCACACTACCGACTTTATTTTAAAGCGACATCAGTACTGCTGGCATTAAGTACATATTCTCTAAAAATGCACAGATAGTTTCAAGCGGGCAAGGCTCTTCTTTGTGAGCAATGAGCAAACACTGGTCTTGGAAAAATGAAACGAATGCGCTAACACGAAACCATCGCTTTCATTGACTTCACGTGATTGCAATTTTATTGCTAAACATTTCCCGCAGTCGTACGAATGTCATCATTCACGCACGTTTTTCCGTACCCAGAAGCCATTAGATCATGCAGGTGTAGCATTCCGTGTGAAAAAAAAAATGGAGCAGCGGCATAGTGCATTGCTCAGGCTGGCGGCAAGCCAGAGATAGGGTCGGTACCAACTGTTCACTGCTCAACAAACATTAAACATATTGATCTGGCAAATAGGAATTAAAAATCGGTAATAGCAACACAGGCAGAGGGATCTACGAAACAGATCAGCCCGTGTATACTAGTTCAAAACGCAGTCTGCAATAGAAAATGAGGTCTTTCAAAATGTGCACTAGTACATGTGAAACACAAACAAAAGAAACACAATTTTTTGGCGAGCAATGTGACAATCCGACAATTAAAGGATTAAAAAGATTGTTGCCTGACTTCTCACTGGTTCACTGACTGGGCATCAGTAGCGTCGAATACCGAGAGTCGAAGTGCAGACCATACTATGACATGGGCTAACCGCGGGCACTAAAGGCCCATTAATTATAGAGCAGTCTGCACCTGTTACTTAATAAGGCCCGCACAGGAAACAGAAAGTAGATGGCCGTATGAGTGAAGAAGAAAAGAATGGACTGAAGGCAAAGGAAAAGAAGGGGCTCAAGAAAAGCAAAGTTGCTGTGATGGCACACCTTCATGCCGTTTCACACTGCCACAAAAAGTTCGGAGCACGAGTGGAAGTCACAGTGGTATGTTCCGCTCCTTTCAAACTTTCTGCGCTTTGTAGGAAATCCTGTGAAGTCAAGAAAACGAGGCCGAATCGCACGATTAACCAGAATAACATATTCGCCGCCAGTTCAGAAGGCGTTGTTTGCAAGAATCCTCTAATATGTGTTGCCTACTACTCAGGCCACACAATAAGGTGCATCAATGAGCTTCTGAAAGAACATCGCAGGAAGTTGTGTCAATTCGCAACTGAAGGCCTTCTAGCCGAGCACTGAAAGTTCTTCTACTGCAGGGCGCTACTAATGGAATGCTCTGTTATTTATAAGCACGAAGACCAGCTTAACCGCGAAACTGTAGAAGAGCAAAGAATAGCGCGAGCAGAGAAGACCTGCGTTAGCGCTGCATCAAACTGCCTAACGGAAAAAGAATTAACCTTCCTCACCGAATGTGAGCGCTATCGGGGTGGCAGACCTAACTAAGGGGGTTTTGTTTTATTTATATTTTTCCGCCATGCCATGACCCTGAGCTCGTTTCAGCCTGCTTTTGTGCCTAGATTCCTTTCATTCACCTGTTGTCAAATTTTAGCTGCGTTCTTCTTTGCTATGTAGCTTTATTTTAAGCGTCATGTTATGCAGTGAAGTTTTAGGTCTCTTTAGCCGTGTTCTGTTGGCGTTTTAAGTTTCATCCTCGTGTTTTTAGCGCTTTTAGTTCTTCATCGTCATACGCGTGTTTTTTGTTTTTGCGACAGGGCCTCCCGTAAGGTTCTTTCGATGATGTGATCATAACTCGTTTAGGTGTTATCCTGTTTTCTTCCCGTCTTTTACGTCACGTTTTGTCTCGTTAATCACCCGCCACAGGTTTGTTCCGCATGCTGCTGTTATGCTGAGTTTATTCGTCATGTTCTTTTTCATGTGCGTTATTATGCATTGTTGCTTCGCACATCGCGTCCTCGTGCCACACTCTTTTGGTTTCTATACCTTGTGGGGCGTGATGCTTTGTGTAAATTCGGCGCAGTGGCAACCAAACAGTAAAGTTGTTAGTCGGCGCTTGTGCATGTGTGTGCTCTCATGCTGTCGTCGTTGCTTGATGCTGAACCATTCTTTCCTTTAGCCCTTCTTTGGTACACGTTATTTTAACATTGGATGTAGAGCTATTATGAAGAAAGCAGAGAGAGTACGACTGAATGAAGAACGCTACTAACAAGTGATTTATTTTTCGCTCCAGGGATGGTATCTACAGGCATCACATAAGCAAATTGGCGCGGTGCCAGCCATAAACGTGCTATAGGCACGGCTCACAGTTTTGCCTACATTCGCCAGTAACAGGTAAGAAGGAATGATTCAGGTATGATTGAACAACAGGAAAAAGGAATGAAAGAAAAACATGAATCATCAGCAAGCAGTAAACCAAGGAAGGACGAAAGCCATTCGGACGAAAGCCATGCGCAGCTCAGCTGCTTTCCAGGAGCCACGCGAAACTGGTCAACCTAGGCCTGTGTAGCTCATGCTACAAAAAGATCTAAGCATTGCTGATGCACTGGACACCTGTTTGTGTATGTGGAAGGCTACTAGCAATGGCCTGGAATCAGCACAGGCGCATCTGGCCAGAATATTTGTTTCTGGAAAGCGTGGCACGCAGTTGACTTCCTTGACTTCGGGAAAGGGCCAAGTAGGTCCATACCCATTTCCGCGAAGGGCCTTGAGAGAGGTTAAATACGGTTCAGAAATTCTGCTGGTCGGGAGGGCGAGACATTTCGTCCCTGACAATGTTTTCACATAATGTGCAGCATGAATACACTGTCGGGGAGAGTAATATATTTTTAAATGAGACGGAGGGTGTGAGAAAACCCGAGATGTCCAGCTGTCGGTTCGTCGTGTTAAGCCTGCAGAACTTCTTAGCGCAAACTTGCAGGCACAGCACGGAGGTAGGCTGTTTAGTTCACTGCGATGTTCCTCACGACGATGTCATTCTGTACAGTGAACGAAAGCAATCCTCGCTTGAACGAGACGGGGGGGGGGGGGGGGGGTGAGAAAACTTCCAAGTATTCAATGAGCTCTTTTAAGTCGGTGTCTGAGCGATCCTGCTGTGCGAAAGAGCAGGAGTGATGGATCTCAAGAAGGCATCCTCATCATCGCCCGGCGGCACTGCATCTACAGGGGCTCGTGACCGGCAGTCGGCGTCAGAGTGCTTGCGTCCGGCGTTGTAAGCAATGGTGACGTCAAACGACTGGAGGCGGAGGCAACATCGAGCGAGGCAGCCGGAAGGGTTCTTCACATTTGCTAGCCAGCAGACTGCTTGGTGATCGATGACCATCTTGAAAGTTCGTCCGTATAGGTAGGGGCAGAATTTCGACGTACCCTAGATAATGGCAAGGCACTCCTTCTGTGCTTTTGTAGCGAGAGCTACACTACTCCAGCTATTCGAGCCTTCAGGGTGAGACCCCTTGAGTTCCGTGCCGGTGCGTGGCACGCGTTGAGCTCTGTAGTGGCACGGTGGTCACGTGGTGTGGAGCAGCTGCTGATGCCAGCGGCGTGACGCGCCGGCGAAACTGAGCTGCAAAAGCTGTGCGTATGCGCCGTGTGCAGTGGAGGGGAAAGTGGAGAGGGGGCATGGAAAGCGACGGAATCCATGTCCAGGGCAGAAGATGATGAACGAACGCCAAGAGAAATTTTTTCTCCTTTTTTCATCCAAATTTGCGTCTTCGATCTTCACAAAATTATCCAATTACTCCACACCTTACCCGTGTGTGCGTTTGTATCAACAATGTACCCTGGCCAATCCCCCACCGTTGGTACGTGCCATTCAGCCAGAGCCCATCATCAACACAATCATCAAATGGAGCGGCGAAAGACTGACTTTTGAATTCGACTGAGCGAGTTCCACTCGGCCAGATTCAGCTCTCGCGTCACTCCAGGCTTAACCAGAGCAAAAACCAGAGTCATTTTTTTATTTCGACACTGTGCCTTCTTGCTAAAGTATTTACAAATAAAAGTGCACACTGGACTCTCGAAGAAAGTCCAGTAACATCCGGTGGTGCGGTTCAAAAATGCATACTTCAACATCTGGTGGACGGCCTGGGGACAGTCCACACCGGAGCAGGTGTTTTTATTGGATAGCACGCAAGGAGGGGTAGGTCGAAAGCAATTTTGTGTCGGCCTCGAAGACAGGAGGGGAACAGAAGGGGAAGGAGTCACTGAAAGGGGCATGGTGCTCTGCCCGCCACGACCAGGTTACCGCTGGGGTGGCGGCAACACGGAAGCATAACCTTCGAAGCAATACCTCACCACAGCGTGGAAGGCCGCTAAGGAGGTCGGTGCCGCATGGTGGGAGAAGTGCTCGCCTGCCGAATATTTAGATTCGGCTTTGGACAGCGCATGGCTAAAGTGTGCGGCTACTTTCTCCATTCCGTCGGTTTTCTGAACGAGCATGGCGTCTCGGCCCACCCTGCTTGCCTCTCTATGGACTTTAGTCTAGGCCTCTTCAGAAATTGTGCTGCGATCGTTAGGGACATATAAACGACTCTTTAGTACCTCGATGGCTTCTGCTTGCGGCGCTTTTTATTTAAATGACATGTCTAGGTTTGTCAATTTGGTCAGAGGCTTTGCGATGAGGGAAAAGTTCTTCACAAATCATGAGCAATAGGCGCACGGTCCCAGGAATCTGCGCACCGCTTTCTTACCGTTAGGCGCTGGAAACAGTGCGATACAGCTGTTTTGTGTGGGTCTGAACGTACTACCTCCCTGCTAACGATGTGGCCCAGCAACAGCAGCTCTTTATGGGCAAAGTGGCACTTCACTGCTTTCAAGGTCAGACCGGATGAGTCCATTGCCTCTTCTACTGTTCGAATCCTATATAGGTGCTCTCCAATATGAATGGCATCACCTTTGACTTGAAGAGGCCACCGGGAATAATGAATGCTGTCTTCTCGCGATCTCTTTCACCGACCTCAATGTGCCAGTAGCCGCTCTTCAGGCCAATCTACGAAAATATTTGAATGACAAAAAACTGCGCGAAGACGACAGGGCAAGAAGACGCCCAAAAACACACGCACAAAGCGCAGTTTTTGTGTTTTATTCACCATTGACGGTCTAAGCCAACGCCATTTGTTGCGTGAAATACTTCGAGGTGCAGAGCCGTTCCAGCGTGTCGTGAACTCGGGGGGGGGGGGGGGGGGGGGGGGCAGGGGTAACATCCATTTTTGTTATGTTGATAAAGTGGCGGTAGTCAACACCCCCAGACTTGAAGTGCGCTGTCTTTATTTTTCAATAGAACAACTGGTACCGCCCAGAGACTATTCGATGTCTGGATCACGTCGTCGCGGAGCATTTCTTTCACTTGCTCCAGAATGGCTTTTTATTCTTGCGATGACACACGGCAAGGGCTTTTGCGTATACGTACGGCGTGCTGGACGGTTATAATGCGATGTTGGCAATTGGAGTTTTTCGGACCTTCGGCGATGACGCGAAGCTCTTGCTGTAGCTTCGAAGCAGATTGTGAGTCTGGTGTGGTCTGTTCAGGGCCGGTCTGAATTTATGTCCAAGACGTGCTAATGATTTTCCTGATATGAATCTTCTTGCGCTTGATCGAAAAGGGCGAAGGCGTGGCGAACGTTTGATATTTGGTCAAAGAAAGCAATCGTCGTTCATTTATTATAGCAACGGTATTTTTCGCTGAAGTTTGTCAGCAGCTCTTTAGCTAGCTTGGCCACTGCGGAAATGTGACATGCCTCTTGTGAAGTCAATTTCTCTATAGAAGCAACTACGTGTTCCCCTCTGTAAGATCTTCTATATCCTCAACAAACTGGTCCTACGGTAATCATGACGCTGGACCGGGGTGGCACGCTCACTTGCTCATCCAAGCAACTCATGGCAACATAGACGTCATCGAAGGGATTGCTTCGACCGTCGGAAGCGTGATGAGCTTGGAACGCAGGTCGACCATCGCGTGAGGCTTACTGAAGAAGTCGATGCCCAGTACCACGTCGCGGGAACATTGCCGTAGCAAAGCGAAGGTGGCATTATAGGTACGTCATCTGACGGCCACTCGTTGTGCGCATCGCCTCGATGGAGTGATGAGATGGCCTCTGGCAGGCGATTATGTATGCCCTCCATAGTGGTCGTTTTCCTCAATTGCGCGTCGAATGTTCCATTTATCATCGCATAATCGGCACCTTTTTTGACTACAGCGGTAACTTTCAGGCCGTCGATAGACACTTCCAAGTCAGATGTCCATCTTTTGCGTTTCACGGCATCGGGTTACGCCTTCGCCGGATATGCTGATCGCGGGTAGTTCGAGTCGTCGGGGCGTTTATGGCTGCCAGGGTTGTTTTGAAGCCCGATCATGGCGTGATCGAGCAATCGAGCGCGTGTTTGTGTGCGGCGTCGGCGTAGTGGGTGCAGCTCAACTCTCAGGAGAATCAAAAGTTTTGGTGTAACTTTTCATCACCTACTGAAGAACGACAAGTGTCAGGGTTAGTGGGTGTATTAAACACACTTCGAATACTTTTACTTGTGAGAAGTAAACTGCAGTTATACTACTTAGTAGTGTAACTTTGGTTTGCACCTCTGTAGTTCACTCCTGTAGGCTATAGATCTCTCCTTCTTACACTACGGACACAACAACACTAATATAGCAAAATTATCTTCGCTTCAAAACAGAGCTATTCGTACAATGTCCAGTCTCACAATAAGTCAAGACACATAAGTAATTTTTAGTAAACACAAGTTATTTAGAATAAAAATAAATTCATCATAAAAGATTGCTATTACAAAAAAAAACAGATAAAAAAAAGCACACAAACTTAAGAGGACACCTATCTTGACACTTCAAGAACATCTAACTTTCGATCTACATCACTACCCTCTTCTGAGTCACGCACAAATTATGGCCATTAAAAGCCGACGTGAACAATCCCTCGCGTTTTAATACGTACCCGGAGCTACCCACTGCGTTGTTGGAGACAGGCTGACTGCATCTTTAAACAAGCCATGCATTGCATGCTTTTTTTAAGCGGTGTCTACTGCTTCACTTGCTGATGCGATCGCATTGTATCATCATGCACGAAAATGTTTTTATTTGAAGATTATTATTTTTGTTGAAGGTTTTCTGTCATTCTAGTGCGTGTTTCTTTTTTTATAAGATGCCGTTTTCAGACGCTTGGAATTATCATTTCTTCTGGTGGGCATGCCTGAGTCAGGTGTTTCGTAATTCGTTTTCCGTGTACATTTTGGCTTACACCTTCACACTATAAGCCAAAAATTTACCACATCGCTCGAAAAATGCATGAACGATGTGGCTTCCTGCGAACGGGTAACATCAGAAAGATGCAAAAACTTATTTATGATAGGGAGAATGGGTGTCAACACTTGAGTGGTTAAAGTTAACGTAGGTTAGTAATTTACTGTTCCCTTGAAAGATTATAGGTTAGTGACGATACTGGGATCTCAAAATGATGAGGCACATTTGGCCCCCATACGAATGAAAGGTACAGCTGATATTCCGGAACCTGTAACATGGTCTTTTAAGTATAATGTGCTATGAGTGTTTTTTGTATCATTATTATACCTGCAAACAAAACAGGTTTCGATGCCGACATCGGGCACAGATAATGTAACATACTCGTTCAAGACTTTATCGTTACCGCAGTTGTGTGCTTACGGGCAGCAGTGAACTGAGAAATATTGCTTATTAAAAGGTTTCGTGGAAGCGTTAAGGGTTTGATGATAAAAATATAATCATAAATATTGCGTAGACAAAACCTTTTGCGGCAACCTCTCACCAAAAACAACTACTGTTGGATTTTGCAGGCAAGATGTGTGTTCTGTAGAACACTAATGAAACAAAATCAGAATACGGCTACATCTCTGGGTTCAGCAGCAGAAAAAATGAAAGTCACCATCAGGACTCTTGGTTTTTCTACTATAACGATGAATTTATTAGGTAAAATCAGCACCATAGGACCCAAAAGTCGGAAAAGGTGTGACAGCCACCACGCGCACAACTCAACATACCCACCCACTGATATACGTTCCTTCGATGACAAAACGGTCATGGCTGAAAAATCTTTGTTCGTCAGCTATGCACAGCCTGTTTATATAACTTTTTTTCGCTAACAAATCCGCTTTCTCCGCCATATTCAGCACTGGACTGTGTTTGTAGTACCGGAAAGAGTTGAGGTCTTAGCTGCTCTACTTTCTCCCCACTGCCCAGAAAACCGGTTTTTTCGAGGGTCGTGAAATACGATCTCATGATGCTGCATCTTGCATGAAGTTAGCAACACGAAAAAAAAAAACACAGAGGTCGTCAACAGACGTGCGAGGAAAATTTCAGCAACATCCAAATCGGACCCTTGCCTTTCAATTCCCACTGACTCCTCCTTGGCTTCGCTGTGGTACAATGGATAGCACGATATTGCCGCACACTCCGGAGAGCATTGGCAAAAATTCTCACGCATGCAAGTTACGAACAATGCGCACAGAATTTCTTGATGTTCTCTAGAGCGAATGATGCAGTAACTATCTATGCTCATTTCAAATCGTAGTATCGTTTCGTATCGTAGTATCGTAGTTTAGTATCGTAGCTCGTCGTCAACCTCCGAATTACGGAAGTACGAAGTTTCTTATTTGGCCTGTTCAGCGTTGGGTGAAAAATTATTGTTATACGTCTAAGTCCAGGTGCGTCTGTATTCTGTCTTATGTACGCAGTAGCAGTTATTTATTCTTAAATGAGTTTAGCACTTAAATATTCTCAAATAAGTTAAAAATTCTTAAATAAGTTTTGGTATGAAAACTTTAACAAAATTTTGAAAACGTTTTCTGCAAGAGTCGTGTTATTATGCCTGAATCCATGTTTTACGCCTAACACCAGCGAACTCAAATACAAAACTTCATGTTCTAGGCATTCGTGGTGCCCCTACATATTGCATGAAACGCAGCGCCGTCCAATTTCGCTCTCTGTAATATTCAGCAAATGCATGCCATTGCGCACCGCCTACCTTTGTAGCCCATTGCTCTCCGTTCTTACCACGACGGACAAAACTCAAAGGAAGACGAGATATTGGGAAGCAAGTCATAACCGAGATCTATGAGGTCCCCTTCATGAGACTGCGGAATTACGAATAACGCGGCATCTACGGCATGTTGTATTGATCGGCGAATGATATTGACCCCAGCATAACCAGTTTTTATGTGATCAGTTTGTATCAGTCTGTGGAAGATTACTAATGATGCACCTTGCCTGGCTTGGGGATAAAACCAATCTCTACCGTCTTTCACGCTTCTGGCAGCTTGCAAGTCCTCTAAGATTCGTTCATATATTCTGTAAGATAGGTTAGCATGCGTATTCACCTTTGCTTGCTAGTTTACAGAGATTTAATCCCTACCTGGTGCCGCCCTGCTTCCCAAGGCGAGTAATGCCACCTGAATCTCATGATCCAAGAGGTCTCTATCAAGTTCTGGGTTACCTTCCTTTTGATAATGAATTTCTCACTCTTCATACCAGATCGTAAGTAGGAATTTATCTTTAAGCTCCGCGACTAATTAATCATCCGAGCCTACAGATCCCTGTAACGCACTCTTAATATTTAGTTGTTGTAAACTTCGTGCCTTGGTAGTTGTATCAAACATGTCAAATAGCTCCCAGTAGACTTAGATCATAATCTTCCTGTTTACGAAACAATTTTGGTTGGCTAATTATTTTTAGGCAGAACCCACGCAAAGTCCTCCACCTGTTTAGTGGTTCCTGTTATTTTGATTTTAGGTTTTGGATTGTCTTTCTTTCTATGCAATAAAGTCTATGCATTTAAGAAAAAAAAACCTGTATGAATTAGTCTCCTGCTATGATGAGTGTACTTACTTCCGCCTGAGCTGGCTTCTCGGAAATTTCGTGAAATGCGGCTTTCCTATTCTTAGGCCTGCTGAATGTATGATAAGAATATATGCTCTTCTACTTGAGCATATAGCATTTTGTCGTAGCTTACGTACTATCTTCTTGTACCCAAAGCTGAATGTATTATTAATTTTATGCAGGCTATATGATCGAGAGTTTCCTTTCCACATTTACAACCTGCAGTGCGATAACATCCGACCTTTCATTAACGGACTCAACATCCTTTTGCAGAAGTTTCTTATTGCGTTTAAAACTTCTGCATTTGCACTGCAAAATTAGTTTTCATCGTGCAGCCAGTTTGTGGTATAGAATAGTTTTTTCCTGTTTTACCTGTGTCTAAATGTAATGTAATAAACGCAGATTGGTTTCAAAGATCCCCATACAAAATGGTCCCTTGACGCAACGCGCAGTTTTCTAGCACAAACGGCCCCTGGTGAGGACATCCGAAGTTTATTTTTTTATGCCTTATAGCTTTTGAAACGTCCGCGTTCTGTGAAACTAACGTTCTCGTGACTGGAAAGCAGGGATCTCGAAAACTGATTTTTTCTTCAGTTGCGATATATAGAAGGTACTGAAGCCATACGCTCAACACTTCATATCATGTACCAAGCTTGTTCATTATTTTTTGTCATAAACCAATCGGCTTGGCACTTCATAAACATCAAGTGCAGAAAACGAACCCCCGTGAAGGAACAAATATTGAAACTGTTTCGCGAAGCAAGACAGTGTCTCATGCACACCTTTTTTGCTTTCCAGGTTGCGATATGAAGATTCCTTCGTTCAGCCTAGCAATTTCATATATATGTCAGCTTATTTCTATATAAGCTGACATTTTTGCACGCAGAATGCTGCGACATAATTGTTGTTTTATGCACAATAATAATCATACATGTTGTTCAAAACATATCATCAAAAAACATTAACAATTCTGTGAACTCATTGATAGCACCGACAAACCACAGACATCCTGTTTAAGAAGTCGCGCGGAGAAGGAATAATTAGAACGAATCATTAAAACATTAATTTTGGCCACTTGGTATTCGCTTTCAGGAACAACATTTAGAGCGGTTAAAAGACAGAGACACGACATCTACGGCAAACGCACAAGGGACACCCGGTAGTTGCAAACTTTTGCAAGCAAAGCTGCAAAAGTTTCCAACTATGACATTCGATGAAAGAACTAGGACTAAGGAACAATGCAATTCAGGTGATCGTTTAGGGTGCGGACAGAGTAACTGGCATTTGGCAAAGCAAAAATGGCGGTCATTTTTCTATATTGCCGCAATTAGTTTAGCCATCACGCTACCGGCTGCCCCGTGCGGTCTGTCTTCGATCTTTGTCGCGCGCCGGACTTCGTCCTCTTCTGCTCGGTGCTAGGCCCTGTCGGCTACGCTCTGCGCAGTGTGCTCGCCAGGTACTGTTCTGCCAGGGATTGAACGTCCTACCGGCGTCCGTGACATTTTTGGTACAGCTGCTGGGTAAGATCTATGTACGAAGAGGTCCCAGGAACCTCCAGCGCTCAGCCACACCCCCTGGACACGACACCTGTCCAAAAGTCAAGCCGCCGCTTGAAAGGCTTAGCTCCCGAGTACAATCCCCTCGCCACGCCATCCCGCAAGACGACCTCTACGGTGGCCAGCCAGACCTTCCAGCAAACTGTGAGTTCGCCACCGCTGCTTCTTCATTCGCCTCGTACGCCCGCGCCGTTTCATGGTGACAAGTTTGAAGATGTGGAGGACTGGTTGGACGGGTATGACAGGGTCTCTGAATTTAATCTGTGGGACGAGGACCGCAAGCTTCGGAACGTCTACTTTGCCCTCCAGGACGCCGCCAAGACGTGGTTCGAAAACCACGAGTCCGCCATCCACACCTGGCAAGACTTCCGGCGCCAGTTGCTGGATACGTTCAGCAGCAACGAGCGGAGGGAGCGTGCTGAATTGGCCCTGCAATCGAGAGCGCAGCAGCCAAACGAGAGCGTGGCGATGTTCGTGGAGGACATGACCCGGCTTTTCAACCGCGCTGATCCTTCGATGTCGGAAGCCAAGAAGGTGCGCCATTTGATGCGGGGCGTCAAGGAGCAATTGTTCGCTGGGCTCGTGCGCGATCCTCCGGCTACAGTCGCCGATTTTGCAAAGGAGGCGGCAGGCATGGAGCGCGCCCTGCAGCAGCGGTTTGCGCACTACGGCCGTTCCTCAAACATCACTGCTGTGGAGTGCCACATGCCGAGGCCCGGGGATGAGAACACCTCCCTCCGAGAGCTCATCAGGAGCATCGTTCGCGAAGAGCTGCAGAAGCTTCGCTCTGTGGAGCAGCCTCCTAGTGTCACCGCCATCTCGGAGGATATCCGTGACGAGATACGCCGCACGGTGCAGCCCACTCCACCGCCGCCACCGCCAGCGACCTATGTGATGACATACAGCGAGACATTGCGAAGTCCTGCGCCACCACCGCCGGCGTTCTACTCTCCTGCCCCTACCGCGCCGTCCCACCGATTCCCGCATACGACAGCGCTGCCAGACGACCGCCCACCCGTCACGAAGGCAAATATGTGGCGAACGCCGAACAACAGGCCCCTGTGCTTCCATTGCGGCGAAGCAGGCCACATCCATCGTCAATGCCCGTACCGCCGGATTGGCCTGCGCGGCTTTTCGCCACACGCACCCCTGCCGCGCTGTGGTGAACGACCCCGCGAGATCGATCAGTACCTAGCGGCCAACGTCCCACCTGCACCCACTGCCCAACGTCAGTCCAGGTCACCGTCGCCTCGACGGTTTTCTTCACCAGTTCGCCGGTCCTACGTCCGGCAGTCCTCCAGCCCGCGCCGGGAAAACTGAGGATGGCGACCCCCGGAGGTAGGGCCGCCGTCACCGGACATAATGACGAACATCCTCCGCTCACCGACGTTAGCATGCGACCCGACCTCCGACCCCATGCCGCGACGACCTTTCGACGCCCAGGGACGCCTTCTTCGCTTGACGCCTCAATTGGACAATCTGAACGACCCTTAAGTCCGAGGACTTTTCGACGAACGGAGACGCCTCCGCTTGACGCCCCAACCCGACCGCGAGAACGATCCCCTAGTCCGACCTCCCTCACACAGCGTTTTTCTGACGGTGACCAAGCTTCGGCTGAAATCTCGGTCATCGTTGATGGTCGCCGCGTGTCTGCTCTCGTAGATAACGGCGCCGATTTCTCTGTCATGAGTCGTGGTCTGACGCTTGTCCTGAGGAAAGTACTGACACCTTGGCCTGGAACACACATCCGGACAGCTGGAGGCCATCTGGTGACACCCCTTGGCGTCTGCACCGCTAGAATGGAGATTCGTGTTGTCACCTTCACTGCCTGCTTCGCTGTGTTGGCTCATTGCTCGAAGGACCTCATCCTCGGGTTAGATTTTCTTCGGGAACACGGTGCGATAATCAACCTCCGCGAACTTGTCATGACGTTCTCACCTCATTGTGCCATAGCCGACAGCAGCGAGCCCGACAGGCCTGTTTTTCGCGTGTTTGATGACAATGTCACGCTACCACCACGCTCCAGTTTGTTTATTACGGTGGAATGCTCCAACCCACGTACTCCTCACGGGGTTGCGGAAGGTAACCTGTCGTTGCTGCTGAGTCAACAAGTCTGCGTTGCGCGGGGTGTTACTTCCCTCCGCGGACTGCGAACGCAGCTTTTTGTTACGAACTTTAGCGCCGAATACCGCCACTTGCCGCAAGCAACCGCCATAGCCTATTTCGATGAAATTAGGGACTCAGTCTCCCACTGCGTCTGCTCCCTCAACGATACCCATGCATCGACGTCTGACGCCCCCGTTATGACTGACGTGAACCCCGACCTAACCGCCGATCAGAAACACCGCCTCCACATGATCCTCGACTCTTTTCGTGACTGCTTTGCGACCACTTCTAAAGTTCGACAAACGTCGGTCGCTAAACACCGCATTGTAGTGGATGAAGGCGAGAGGCCTATACAACACCACCCCTATCGAGTGTCTGCGAAAGAACGGGAGGTGATTCGGAGGCAGGTTGAGGAAATGCTCCGCGACGAGGTTATCCAGCCGTCAACAAGCCCGTGGGCTTCGCCCGTTGTTCTGGTCGCCAAGAGGGATGGCACTCTTTGATTCTGCATCGACTATTGTTGCCTCAACAAGATTACTAAAAAGGACGTTTATCCGTTGCCCCGAATTGATGACTCCTCCGATCGCCTGCGTCATGCCCGATACTTTTCCTCTCTTGATCTACGCAGTGGGTACTGGCAGATCGAAGTCGATGAACGTGACCGTGAAAAGACCGCGTTCATAACGCCTGACGGTTTGTACGAGTTCAAGGTGCTCCCCTTTGGCCTGTGTACCGCTCCTGCCACCTTTCAAAGAATGATGGACACTGTCCTGGTTGGCCTCAAATGGCAGTCGTGTCTCGTCTATCTTGATGATGTGGTTATATTCGCTGCGACCTACGAAGAACATCTCAAACGCTTGAGTGCAGTATTGACGGCCATCCGATCAGCCTGTCTATCTCTAAAACCCGAAAAATGCCACTTCGCGTACCAACGGCTTAAGTTTTTGGGCCATGTTGTGACACCTGAGGGTGTCAGCACCGACCCCGACAAGACGGCTGCTGTAGCTGCGTTCCCGACTCCCACTGATACGCGAGCTGTGCGCCGGTTTCTTGGCCTCTGCGCATATTACCGACGCTTCGTGCAAGACTTCTCCAGGCTGGCTGAGCCTCTCACACGGCTGACAAAAGACGATTAGCCTTTCGTCTGGGCACAGGAACAGCAGGACGCCTTCGAAAAGCTCCGCAAACGCCTACAAACAACGCCCATTCTTGCCCATTTTGACGAGGAGGCGGATACAGAACTTCACACCGATGCCAGCAACATTGGCCTCGGTGCAGTCCTCGTCCAGTGGCAAGATGGTGTTGAGCGTGTGATTGCTTACGGCAGCCGCACGCTGTCTCGGTCCGAGCACAATTACTCAACCACTGAATAGGAGTGCCTAGCTGTTGTATGGGCGATAGCGAAGTTCCGGCCCTACTTGTATGGTCGCCCGTTCCGGGTCGTGAGTGACCACCACTCACTGTGCTGGCTCGCGAATCTTAAAGACCCCTCGGGCCGGCTAGCTCGTTGGAGCCTTCGCTTCCAAGAATTTGATGTAACAGTTGTCTACAAGTCGGGCAACAAACACAGCGATGCAGACTGCTTGTCCCGTGCTCCTATCCCGTCCAGCTCTGATGACCTCGAAGATGACCCCCTCTTTATTGGTGCTCTGACCACGTCCGACCTCGCTCAACACCAGAGGGACGACACGGAATTGCGGCCACTCATCGATTATCTTGAGGGTACCACCTCGTTACCGCCTCGTCTATTCGCGCGTGGCTTGTCGTTTTGCTTGCGAGATGGCGTCCTCTACAAACGAAATTACGCCCCGACGGACTCTGGATACCTGCTCGTGGTTCCAACGGCACTCCGCACTGACGTTTTGCAGGCATGCCACGACGAGCTTCCTTCCGGCCACCTCGGGTTTTCTTGAACGATGGCACGAGTTCGTCACCGTTATTACTGGCCCAGGCTTTCTGCGGGTTTCAAGCGTTATGTACGTACTTTCCGCGAGTGTCAACGTCGGAAGAAACCACCTTTCAAGCCGGCTGGCTTGCTCCAACCCATTGCTCCGCCGAGAATTCCTTTCCACCAAGTCGGCATGGACTTACTGGGCCCATTTCCCACGTCATCATTGGGTAACCGGTATATTGTGGTTGCCACCGACTACCTCACCCGGTATTGTAAGACGAAAGCCCTTCCCCGCGCCACTGCTGCTGAAGTTGCTGACTTTTTCATCATCAGCATAGTCCTCCGCCATGGCGCCCCTTATGTTGTTTTAACTGACCGAGGCACAGCGTTCACGTCCACGCTTACTCAGGAAGTTATGCTGCTCAGTGGCACAAGTCATCGTAAGACCTCAGCTTACCATCCTCAAACCAACGGCCTAACCGAGCGCCTCAATAAGACTATCGCTGATATGATTTCTATGTACGTCGACGACGACCATAAGAACTGGGACGAAATCCTTCCGTACGTCACGTTTGCCTACAATACTGCCCTTCAAGAGACGACGGGGTTCACACCATTTCGTTTGGTACACGGTCGTGAAGTCGTGACTATGTTGGACACGATGTTGTTGCCCGATATTGCCCCCCCATCCGTTGCCGACGCTGATGCATTCGTTCGCCATGCAGAGGCTGCCCGCCGGCTGGCTCGGCAACGAACCTGCGTGCGGCAAGAAGTCGATGCTCACCGCTATAACCTCCGTCACCGCGAAGTCATTTTCCAGCCTGGCGATCAAGTGTGGGTTTGGAGCCCCATCCGTCTGCGCGGTCGCTCCGAGAAGCTTTTGCGCCGTTACTTCGGCCCCTACGAGGTACTCCGCCAACTCAGCGACGTTACGTATGAAGTGCGCCCGCAAGGGAGTGTTCGTTCTTCCAGACGCCCGCCGACATCCGAAATTGTGCACGTCGCAAGACTCAAGCCATACCATGCCCGCTAGGACAACTCTCACCACGTTCGGTGCCTGGGATTCTGTTAACACCAACACGTGGCTCCCCCTCACTGTCAGGCATCGAGTCGATGCCTTTCCAGAGGGGAGGGGCAATGCCGCACTTAGTTTAGCCATCACGCTACCGGCTCCCCCGTGCGGTCTGTCTTCGACCTTTGTCGCGCGCCGGACTTCGTCCTCTTCTGCTCGGTGCTAGGACCTGCCGGCTACGCTCTGCGCAGTGTGCTCGCCAGGTACTGTTCTGCCAGGGATTGAACGTCCTACCGGCGTCCGTGACAATATAGACAAGCGGTAACTGTGTTTGTGGTATTGCTCCGATTGGAATAAAATATTGCGCTTACGTGCTTTACTGAAGCAGAACTTCAAACTGGAATGAAATCTAGGCGCTCTGCAAATTGAGGCCCCGTCCACGCTCAAACGAAACCTTCACCAAAGCGAGAACATGATCGCTCCCGACATCGCGCTTTGTGCTACACATCAGGAGTAGTAACATAAAGGACGGTTGGCATTCTTCTCCTGCTCATTGGAAGCTAGATCACGTGAAGCCCAAAACATTTCACCCTCCTGGACATTAGCGCAGCACCAAAGAATAGTGTTTGGGATCTGTGCAAAAAAATCATCAAAATTATTCTTTGGCTGTGAAGTTCATTGATATTTTTCAGAAGTGCCTTTCAGCTCCTAACCACATTTGCTCAGTCGATCGCGAAGATACCTTTAGGCATATTTCGGTTTTTTCAATGAAATTTAATAATAAACCAAGAAGACAGTTCTTTCTTTGTCTAATAACACTGGTGCCCTTGGAGAGAATTTTATATTTTGCTTTCAAAATGGAATAGTATCCACGGCATTTATTTTATTAGATAATGTGTCTTACTAACTCTTTTATTAAAGTATATAGGTGTTTGCATCAACATTAGCTGAAGGACCTAAAGCGACCAGACAAACGCCCACTATTTTAGAAAGGCAAATCAAAATACCTTTAATTGTCTTATTGTACTGCTGAGCTGGGCAATTAATAAATAGTTTATTACAGAAATCGGCAAACCATTCAATCATTCATTACTTCAAAGAGCCGCACTTCCAGCCAGGAGCTTTGGTGCGAGCTTGCCGACCACTCATTTTTCATTTTTCCCGGGTTAGCTATGAGGAGTTTTACCTAGTGGAGAGCAACCCTCCAAGCTCAAACGTTAGTCAGCAAAACCGGAATCCTATATTATTCGTAGCTGATTTTCGTTGGCTGCATGGCTACATCACCAATTAGTATACATATCGAATAATGCTTGGACTAAAACGTACGAAAGCAATTGACGCCACATTCAAGAAACTTACACAGGCATGAACTACACCGCCAAATTAAGTCGATAGAAGCTGTTCAAAACAGTTCACGTGTCATGGGATATTCTGAACCGGACACGTTTAAAAGAGCCAACAGCAACTAATATTGTTACGTGGCAGGCAGACGAAGAAAGAGACGCGATGATCGATGGCAGTGAGGTGATTGTTTCGGCCGCTGGCCTAGTGCGGCTTCGGCGTCCTGCGTCAACCGTGGTCGCCGGCCGTGAGTTCTTTTCCTGCATGGCCCGGCTTGCCTCTTCCTTCAGACCCGAAATGATCGCGGCGTTGTTCCCCCGCCCCATCCACCGCCCGGACCACTCGACACGACGAACTGAACCTTTCGCAATGACCTGACCTACCAACCCCACCGACCCGAGACACCGCTTTCATCTGAAGACACCGTTCCCTTGCCCAGGTTGTTCGGCGCGCCCTGAGGCCTCGACTGTCGGCTCCCGGCTACCTGCGGCCCGGAAGCTTCTTGCATCAGGAATCATTCAGCCATCTAACTCATCGTGGCTGCCAGCACCTCGCCACTCTCTTGTTCCTGTTCAACCCTCCTCTGAAGCAATAATCACTTAGCGTGTCTCTCTATCGCCGATCGGGACGATCGCTTGGTTGTTCTTGTTGTTGTTGTTACCCTCATACAATGGGGGGTACAAGAATTGGGGGGTACAGAGAGTTTTCAAGATAAATATCTCCTGGACGAAAATGAAATGAATGCTGAGGAAGGAAGAAGTAAACAAAAAGGAACAGCGAAATGAAACGGGAAATGCATAACGCACGCAGAAGATCGACACCGAGATTTATACACGAGTGGTTAAATGAAAATGATAATTGTAAAAATAAAAATATTATTGAAAAAATTTCCCAAGGTAGCCGATTTAATTCCATTAAAGGATTTTGAACGGCTGTAAAAACAGACTTGTGGCTGCACCCAAGTATGCTGGCTCCAAACGACAATATGACTGGGCGGCTCTAACAAAGGACAAGCTGCTGTAGTGGCTGTTCTAAAAACCGTGTTCTCATCATGGTTTAGCGGCGACAAATTAACAAAAAATGGTCTATGGTTTCGTGATCACCACAGAACACGCAGACGGGATTAATTGACAAGCCAGAACTGTGCAAATAAAAATTAAAGGTGGGATTTGGCAGCGCAGCTTTGATAAAGATATCTCAAGCAGCCGTGAAAGGCATGACTTGCTGATCCACCAATACCTCAGGTGCAGGTAATAATCAAATATTAAAAGAGATCCAGATGTCATTCGTAACAAATTCTGTCTTCGAAAGCTCGCTGCTGTGATGTACGCTGTAGCCGGAACGATAGGTAGCACGTGGCCATGGAGGGAGGCCTTTGCCAAGCAGTCCGCAACTTCATTGGCTGTCACACCGCTATGACCTGGCACCCATATCATGTGAACAAGGCTCAAATGCGGAGGGAGTAACGAATGGAAGGTGTTTAGGATTGGCGAATCTACAGCTGAAGCAAGGGACGAACACAAATAGAGAGTCTGTAATGAAAACCACTGAAGGGAAAGATGGCTCTAGTTTGCGAAGAGCAAACACCACCGCCAGAAAATCCGCTTCAAAAATTGGGGTGTAGTCGGGAGGCCGCACAGAGAAAAACCAATCTAAAAGCGGGCAATATATCCCCGGCCCTACCTTTTCATCACATTGGGAGTCGTCAGTAATTTTCTTTAAGCAAATGGGTAGGCTTTGCAAATGGTCTTCTAATAATCTATTTAAAATGCGTGGTGGTAAATGCTTAGATTTTTTCGGGAAAATGTCATCATAGACAATTTCTACAGAAGAACCACGGTATTTTGTCGGAAGGATAATATACAAAAGAACATTTAAAGGACAGAGCAAATTTTGTACCGTAACTACCTGCGGGGTATACAAACTAGGCCAGTGGACTCCAAAAAGGGAAGTCTGCTTCCAACAAAAATACAGACAAAGAACGGTGAAAATTTGAATCATATATTCTTAGGTACTTCTGAATAGTTAGGACTTGAAATCTTGTTAATAAAGGAGGAATACGGGCTTCAAGATAGAGCACGTTATTGGCGACAAATTCGGGAAGTCCACAGCACAACCGAAGCGCTTCCCGCTTCAAAAGAACGAGCGGTCGAATTTTGTAAGCAGCCGTACCAGAAAACAGCACAGATCCAAATTCTAAAATTGGTTGGACATACAAAGCAAAAATCAGCAAAAGTGTATCTCTCCGCATTACTGACCGGAGATTGCTTAATCTACCCAACATGCCCATAGCACGAGCCCCTTTCGCTGCAACATGGTCAATTTGAGAGCTGCATCTGAGGCTGTCATCATAAATGACACCAAGATATTTTAATGACTTAACTTGAGGAATATTTTGTCGTTGCTAAATGACAGACAGATGAACAAGATATTTCATCTGAAAATTAAGAACAACGCACTTGTTTACATTTGAACTGAGACGTAAATCACACAACAAACTTTCAAGCAAATTCAGGTACGATTGCAGGTGCACATAAAGAAATTGAATTTCAGCTGCTGCAGTGAAAAATGCAATGTCGTCCACATAGACCTGGGTGCGAATGTGTTGACGGCTGGGAATAGAGCTCATTAGAATATTAAACAGTACAGGCGACAGGACAGCCCCTTGCGCAACACACCTGGATTGTTTATATCTTCTAGAATTCACACCATTTGGTATACAAAAAACTCTTTTCGAGGAACGCAGATATGCACGCAAGCAAGTAATTGGGAAACTAAAGAATATGTAATCTTTGCAATAATATGGAGTGTTCCACGCTGTCATAAGCTTTGGCTACATTTAATGTTATCAAAAAAGCATGCATTTTTTTTTGGTGCCGAGCAAGAAGAATACTGCTTTCAAGGTCGGTGTGAGCATTCCATGTGAAATATTTTTGACGGATACATATTTGACAGGGACTAAGGATATTATTGCGGGCCACAAACTGCGAAACACGTAGGAGTATGACCCTTTCAATTAATTTAACCACGTTTGTTTGATGTCAATAAAACGGGTCTAGTATTATCCAGAAAGAAGCCAACACCATTGTTTCTAGGTAATAGGATCACTTTGGCGATTTTCCACTCAGCAGTAATTTATGCATGTTTGATGAAAACATTAACCAGCTGCAGTAAGGAGGTAGGGGACTCCTCAAAGAGGATCCTTAACATTTTTTACGTTACCTTATCAGAGCCAGGAGCAGCAGCTGGTATATTTGGCACCCTCAACACTATCGATGAGAGCTCCGGAAGGGTAACAGGGGGGACATGCTGAATCTGGTCGACTGACGCCACAAACGCGCAGCGCAAAAGAAGTACAGACGCGAAACGCTGCTCTAATCCTTTGCCAATTGTCTCAATTGTTTCTATTGCTTCTCGTAATGCTCGAAATCATAATTTTGTTTCGCTTGTGAGGTTGTGCGTTTAAAATATGCTGCAATGAACTTAATACCATGCCACTTTTTCGGGCACTGTTTGTGTAGGAGCTTCCTCCATGCAGTCTTTCTGCGTCTGTAATCCAGCGAATAATCTGCATTCCACCATCTAGCAGAAGTGTTCTCTTTTGATGTACGTACCAAAAATTCGGACTTATTTTGGCATTCCTGACTAGCGAAGCATATGCCTTTTGCTGTATGCTCCACAGTAGAATTGACCGCTGAAGCAAGAGTGGAGTGCAAATTGCACTGAATCTGGTCATAGTTTATATATGACCTCCACTTAGAGCGCGGCGGATCACATACCTATCAAACACGATAAGTATGTGATCGCTGGATGCTCCACAATCCACAGTCGACCAATTGAGTACAGGAAAACTAAGGCTCATGAAAGTTAAATCTAATACAGATCGAATTCGTGCGCGGAAACATGTGACCGAACCTGAATTCATACACGAAAAGTTGTTACAGTAACCCAATCCCAAAGGCGCTTTCCACAGAAAGAAATGTGTCTGAAAGCATTACGGCATATTAATAGAATTAAAGTCGCCGGCCAAGAGAGCAGACTTCCGACAATTAAGTAGCAGGAGATCTGGCAGGCTGGTATCCTGCACACTGCAAGGAAAATAAACATTTACTAATAAAAAGCGATAGCATGCTGGAATCTCAAAGCCTAAAGCTTATAACCCACAGTCTATATTAGAGGACTGATAAGTAATCTTAGTGCTGTGAGAAAATTTAGAAGAAACTAGTATGAGTAAGCCTCTTCATCTTGACTGTCGATCTTGTCGAAATGAAGAATAATTTTGCAAATGGAAACGCTTTTCAGAGGTAAGCCAACTTTGTTGTAAAATAATTATGTCTGGATCATGTTTGGATATAAGGTACAGTAAGTTCGTTGAAGCTGAAAGAAGTGACCGACAGTTCCACTGGAGAACTCTTCACACACGTATGGTATAGAAACCCGGGCAGCAGCAACTGCCTGCCCAAATAACTTATTTGGCTTAGAGGCATGTGTTGCTTCTTTGATTTCGGCTGGGGATGTGGAGAAGAATGGTTAGACATGGGGGTAACCTGCGTTTGATGACTTGTGTATCTGAATCCAACTCTGCATCATGAATACTTTAACATTATCTGAATTAGTGAACCGAGGAAGTGGAGAAACAGCAGTAACTCGTTCCTTGGGCTGAGACAGCGCAGGCAAAGAATGTTGGATCATTAATGAAGGACTGGCTATCATGGCAGAAGTCGTTCGATTTTGCATGACCTGGGTAATCTGCGTTGCCAGGTCATTAGATACACACTCTGTGAGAGTGCGAACTATTCCTGTCAACCATCTTAGCCATAGAGGCTTCCACAATAGTCACTACTCCCTGAGAGCTGGACGAATCTAGTGTCACTGCTGACAGGGCTGACAAATATGCATATTAGTGAGTTCTCTCTTTGATTTCTTATATTGCATCGCGCCGCGAACAGCGTTCGAGATCCGATGTCTAAATCTGCAATTCATGATGCCGAGAAGGACAATCATTGGATTTTGCAGCGTGAGATCCACCACAAAGGCAACTATTCTTGTTTTGATTGGAGCATAAATTTGATGGATGGTCATTGCCGCACTTGCTGCACCGCAAGGTGGACTTGCTGCCACGAGCACTATTGAAATATCACCAGCAATGACTGCACTGCAGTGGTTTAGACAGAATGGGGCCACAAGGAAGATTAAGGGCCATGCTTTTATTTCTGAGGGGCAGGCAGTTCGCGCAATAGTGTGCACAACCGTTTCCGTTGGCACCCGTACATTGTTCACCTGCCGGCCACAGCGATACACCGAAACAACACCCGCTGCAGACAGAAGGTCAGGGTCTCAACTGGAGACAAGCAAAAGTCCACACCACGAACCAATCCTCTTGTGCAGGCGAGATGAGACGGAATGAAGCTGTTTACGGAAGGAGACCCAAAAGGAGAGCAGATTACAAGATCCTTTACGCACGACAGGTCTGGTGAGCAGCACAGAATCCCGCCGCGTCCAAACTGCCTTACCTAATGATTGCCCCATAAAGAGAAGTGGCCGCCTGAAGAGCAGCTCGAAGAGACCCTGGATTGTTAAGTTTTATAGCACCACCATCCTTTGCAACGAACGCTACGGGAGTGCTGTGGACGCCGGAGCGTTGAAAAGCTTCCAGAGGCATCTCACGAGGCGATAGGGAAGCCCCCCAGGGGGAGCTGCCTTTTCCGGTAGACTGCGTAGGCATTACCTCAGGTTTATAAACTCACCGCCGGTGTTATCCACACAAGACAAAAGGCGCAAAGGCACAGGGGAAAAGGAAAACAGGACCAGCCGCCCAATACTTAGCCAGTCCTTCGTCTTCCTTGGGTGTATCGTATGCCACGAGGGCCTGAGAGGCACTCTCACTACTATAGTCCTCCATATAGGCATAAAGGACACAGCTACTATAGTCCTCCATACAATCAACAATAAAAATATAATGAGGAAGGGCAGGGCAGGGAGGCACGTTCCGGGCAAAGCTATTGACCGCCATTTTGAAAGAGGAATTTAGATGCCTGGATTGGGAACACCTGGCGTGAGTTAGCGAAGCATACCTTTGTATCGTTATGATTCGTTGATAACATTCCTTCGGCGGTCTCGAGTAGTGTGACGAAGACAACAAACTGTGCAGTGGCGCGAGCAAGAGCGCACGCGCAACTGCACAGTTCGTCGTCGTCTTCGTCACAATATCAACCTCTCAAGACAGGATATCTTTCCCCCAAAACACCGAACTGCTCGAAATATGCTCAACGATCTCTCCTGCATATCAAATACAAGACGGATGCAGTCACTTTCTAAACACAATATATGACGTCATTACATTAAGGATAGTATTTGCTTCGTTGACGGTTCCACTATGACTCAGTGCTTAAGGCTGCACTTAAGGCTCTTAAACGCACAGAAGGCTGAAAAGTTGCAGAGAGATTAGTTTACTGCTGGTTGCCTAAGAAGAATTTTCTAAGGTTATCGCTAATAGACTCAGGACAAGCTTAGACTTCAATCAAACAAATAATCAGGCAGGCTTTCATAAAGAATACTCTACAACATTTTGCCACACTAATAACTCCTCTAGTGGCGCCATACCGCAGCTAAACTGCATTTCCTGGTAGTTTGCAAGAATTGAGTGATCTCGGGGCTAGATGCTTGGTCGTCTACATCTGTCGTGCTGCCTGCTGCCTTGCGCGTCCCAACACCGTCTTGCGCATATAAGTAACGCAAGTAAACCAGCCCTGCTTACGTCAACCGTTTCTCTGTGACAATATCAGTAATAGATCACTTCACTCTAACAATCAGGTCATAGGGAAATGAACAGACTATAATCAACCGCTATAAATGGCCTCCATAGATTACAAGAAGACTTTTGATTCAGTCGAAGCCTCGGCAGTGAGGCACTCATTTCAGAATCGAAGTGTAGAACAGCCTTATGCAAAAATATTGAAAGATATTTATAACGGCTGCGCAGCTGCTATAGTCCTCGTAAAATAGCCAATAAAATTCTAATGAGGAAGGGAAGGGCAGGGAGACACGATCTGGTCGAAGCTATTCACCGCCTTTTTACAAGATGGATTTAGTGGCTTGGATTGGGAACATCAGGGGTTAGGAAGCAATGTATTCCTTTGTAGCCTTATAATTCGTTGATAACACTGCCTCTCTAAGTCACTCTGCAGATGAAGTGCAAAGCATGACAAATAATTTAGGCCGGCAGGGCAGAACGGTGGGTCTAAAAATTGATAGGTGGAAAACCACAGTAATGTTGAAAAGTCTCGGAAGCAAAGAGCAGTTTACAATTGGCAGCGGGGTATCCGAAGTGGTAAGGGAGTATGTCTACATGGAGCAGGTTGTGACCGCTCATTCAGATCACGAGAGGGAAAGAACTAGAAGAATAAGAATGAGGTGGAGTGCATTGGGCAGGTTCGGTCAGAGAATGAAAGGCACTTTACCAATATCCCTCAAGAGAAATAACAGCTGCATCTTTCCAGCACTCACCTAGAGGGCGGAAACTTTGAGTATAACGAAAAGTGTTCAGCTTAAATTGAGGACCACGCACCGATTTACGGAAAACAAAATGGTTGGTGTGAAGTTAAGAGACAGGAAGAGGCCAGGGTTGGTCACGGAAAAACTCGGGTTCTATTTACCGTATTCGAAATAAAGAGGATGAAAAGGGCATGGGCAGAGCAGACAGTGCGAATTCAAAATAACAGATGGTCCTTAAGAGTAACAGAATGGATTCCAAGAAAAGGCAAGGGTAACAGGGGCGGCAGAAAATTAGGTGGGCTGACGATATCAAGAAGTTTACGGGGCTAGGATGACAAGGATAATTGGATGGAATATGGGTGGATAATTTACCCTGCAACTGGCGTAGCCAGGCTGATGGTGATGAAAAGGCTGCGCAGCCCGAGCACACGTCATCTTGTCCTATTCGGGTGCATGCGTGTTCATCAGAGTGCGACATCACGCATTTCCGGAAAGCTTTTTTCCAGCAGCGTGGTGAGTGGACACGCGATCTCGCCAGCGGCTGTATAACGGCCGAGAGATCTGCGTGTGGCGCGAGGCCAGTGCCCAACCGCTGGCAGAGCCCCTTGTGGCCCGATTGGATGGATGGATGGAAAGTAGGAGCATCCCCTTTGAAACGGGGTAGTGGTTTTTGCCACTATGCTCAGTTTTTTTCCTATATTTTTGCTTACTCTGCTGTAAGTTGTTAATACAATTCGCCATTTCCTTAAAAAAAAACGTCTTCCTACACTTTAAAACTGATGTCACCTCTCTGCTTTTGTACCACCAATCCTCCAATCGCTTTTTGCTAATTTCCACCGCAGATTTATTTACATGACTATTGTTATCTCTAAGCCCTAAAGCCTCAGGAAGAGTGACTGTGCCTGCATCGACATCGGGATGGATACCATCGCATTTTAGGATGAGGAGTTCTATTGTTTCTACAGATCTACCTCACACAGCACATGTGTGTTCTTTTCGTAAAATTTTTTTCTGTACCTGCGCGTTCTAAGACTCCCTGACCTAGCTTCAAAGAGGAGGGCACTGCCTCTTGAGTTATCATAAAACGTTTCCTTCCTGATCTGCCTTTTCCAGCATCGACATAGTTCTACACTATGCTTCTTTTCCATTGAATCTATACAATTCTTACCTTCGATGTTTCTAACCTGTCATTTAATGTTCTTTCTTTCTCCTTAATCGTCTCTGCTAAACTTACTGGCCAGCTTTCTAGTTCGTTTCCGCCATTTTGTGTCAACGCTCTTTCTGTACAGGTATTTAATTACCTTAGCTGCCCACGGGTTATCATCCAATTTCCTCAGGCGTTCTTCGTATAATACTTTACTCTGAGCTTCTCGTGCTTCGAACGTTGCCCAGCCCATATCCCCCTGTACTGCCTCGTTTGTGGTTTTCCCGTGGGCACCTAGTGCTGATCTTCCGACAGTTCTCTGATTTACTTCTAATCGCTACTGAATTCAGCCCTTAAGCATAGAACCGCATTCCCGAAAGTAAGCCCCGGAAACATTATTGCTTTCCAAATACCTCTTAGGATTTCATACCTGTTGTACCCCACAATGCTTTATGTTTCATTATCCCGGCATCTCTTCGCCCCTTTGCTATGAGAGACTGTTCGTGCTTTTCCGTGTACATATGCCCGTTGTTTACCCTTACCCCGAGATATTTGTATTCGGCCACTCGGGGTATTTCATGGCCTTGTATTGTAAGCTCCTGATCAGTTTTGCCGTTGAAAACCATCACACCTGACTTAGTTGCGCTAAAACTGAAACCTAGACTGTCTCCTTCGTCTCCACAGCAATTCACCAAAGTTTGCAAATCTTCCTGGCTATCTGCTAACAGTACAATATCGTCCGCATACATTAAACCTGGTAGTCTTTGCTCAACAACCTTTCCGCCTAATGTGTATGACAGATCATAACCTAGATTGCCTCCTTGTAGCCTTCTTCCCATACTTATCATATAAAGCATGGACAGCAGTGGTGATAGAGAACAACCATGCCTTAATCCTTTGTGTATCTGGACAGTTGGTGCACTCTTATTCCTTCCCATGTTATTTCAACTTCATTTTCTTGATATATTTCCCGTAGAAAATTAATTACCTCATAACTGACACCTTCACCTTTTAATATGTTCCACAGGAATTCTCTGTTCACGTTGTCGTATGCACCGCTTATGTCCAAGAAGGCTAAATACGGAGGTCTGTTTTCCGCCTTAGCTATTTCTATGCACTGGGTAAGCATGAACAGCCAATCATCTCAGCGCCTACCACTTCTGAACCCGTTCTGAAGTTCTCCGAGTATTCTATTACTTTCTATTCATGACTGCATTTTTATTTTCACCGCCTGCACCGCCAGCCTGTATGTAACTTATGTTATCGTAATCGGTCGGAAGGATTTTATGTTCGTCTTATTGTCTTTTCCTTTATGAATCAAATTCATTTTACTCTGTTTCCAGCTGTGCGGAATTTGCTTATTCGTTATGACTGCCTCCAATACATTTATCAGCTTTTCTTTGCCTCTTGGGCCATGTTAATTAATTAGCTTGATTGGAATTTCGTCCATCCCTCCTGACGTATATCTTGGAATATTTGCTTCCGCCTTTTTCCAGTTAAGATTCGTCAGTTCCACGCTGTTTTCTCCTGTGCGTTCCTGTGTTGCTCCCTCATTTGGGGTGATTACTCTATCGTCTTTCTTAAATGACTGAGCTATAAATGATGAAATGTAGTTCACAGCGTCATCTCCCACTAAACAATTTCGTTCGGCATTGTGAATCTGTTCCGGCTTTCTGTGATTCGCTTTGCCCAACCAGCTTAAAAGGTTCCATGATTTTCTTGGCCCCCCTTTAGTTGTATCGCGAACTTCAGCCAGCCAGCGATCAGAGGACTGCTTTCTTTGAACCTGGACGAGGACCTGCACTTGCTGTTTCTTTTGTCGATAAGATTCCCATTTTCGGCCTATTTCCTCTTCAGATAACCGCGCCCTCTTTGCTTCTCTGTGTTCCCGTGATGACAACCGTCGTTGTTCGATGGCCTCACCAATTTCCTTATACCACCAACTTCGTGGCTTCCTCTTTCCTCTCCAGCAGTTTACTCCTTTTACTAGTTTTAGTTTTGTACTAATGAGGAGTTCTAACTTATTATAATCCCACTTTTCCATGGGATGTGTCTCTATTGCTTCCTCTATGCACGCCGCAATTTGCGCTATTTGTTCGTCATTTAATTTTCCGCAATCTGTTTGACTCCCCTTCATTTCGCTTTTGAGCAGGGCTCCAAACTGTAGACTAATACGCTTATGTCACTACCGAGTCTGTACATCCCCTCTTCGTCTATTTCCATCATTGCGAGCTTGCTATACATCACCTGCGAGATTAAGCAGTAGTCAATGGTCGTTTGCCTGTTACCGGATTTCCACGTGATTCGTCCCTCACACTTAGTTTCTCTATTTACAATAACTAGGTTGTGTCGCTCACAGAAGTCTAGCATCAACTTCCCGTTATAATCTGTGTATCCATCCAGATCCTCGCTGTGGCCATTCACGTCATCCAACAGAATAATATTGGCGCCTTCTCCAAACTGGTTTATGTCGTCATTGAGACACTTAACTAGATCCGTGTTCTCTTGCCTGCATTTGTCCCCTGTCCCAAAATAAACTACTCCTAGCCATGTCCTTTTACCGGCAATTGTACCCGATACCCAGACATGTTCTTTGCAAGTTGACTTTATTCTTTGCCAATTTGTTCCTTGATGTATCAGCATACCTACTCCTCCTCCCTTCCTCTTCGTTGTTGTTCTGTTGCTTCCTTCCCAGATGAAGCCATCAATATATGGTGGGTCCTCTAGATCCCTGAGATGTGTCTCGCATACCGCATTTACACCTACTTCTTCGTCCTTCAACTGCTGTTCTATCTCTAACCACTTCGCTCTTTTTCTACCGCCTTGCATGTTTATGTAACTGATCCTAGAGTTCAATTTCTTTTTTGTAGTTTTCTTCCTGGACCTTCTAGTGGCTATTCTATTGGCGTCAGCCTTCATTGCTACACTTTGTACTTTGCTTCTACCTACCCCTATGCCTTGAGCCGCAGTGGACCCCCTAAAAAAGCTACTGCTCGGCCTGCCAGGCGCCACCCGATCTCGGCTCCTAGCAGGCGTAGCAACGCCACCTGGCGTGAGTATCTGCGCGATACCGGCAACCCTGTCGTTTGTGTAGCACTGAAGCTAGGGTGTCTTCGCTTTGTTTCTTGTAGCGGGCAGCGTGGCCGTTGTTCTATGTTAGTGTCCTAGGATTTGACTGTGTTATTATCGGAACAGCCGAGTGATCTTTGATCGTGGTGGGGCGACCATCTAGATGTAAGTTGCACCCTCAGCATTGTCTCTTGTACCGCACATAGCGGAACGCAGAAATACTTTGCTGCCAATGCCGCGAAAGCCCCTTCGTTGTAGAGATAGCTTCATTACGGTAGCATTTCGAGCCTTATCCGTGGCGGTGCCGTGGCGGGGGAGGCGCCGACACGGTGTCAAAAGATTTGTCACGTGGTGCGGAGCAGCTGCTGGAGGCGCCGCGCAGTGGCTGGTCACGTGGTTCGTCACGTGGTTGGTCACGTGAGCAGTCACGTAGCTGGTCTGCCAGTGGCGCGGCGAGCCAGCGAACCCGAGTTGCAACAGCTGTGCGCATGCGCCATGTCAAGAGGGACGAAGGTTAAGAAGGAACTCACCGAAAAACGGAGCGTCGAAAGACTGACTTTGCAATTCAACTGGGCAAGTTCCACTTGGCAAGCTGTAGCTATCGCGTCACGCCAGGTTTTACCAGAGCTAAACCGCCGCCAATTATTTTTAGATTTGTAAGAGCTCGAACGCTAACGTGCTGTTACACAAAAGGGAGCACAATACTTCCGACTGCGGGGCGGGTCCATTGTTTTCGTTTTAAATTTCAGTGTTCATATTTTTTGCCTCTAATAAAAGCGGTTTTCTGCTGCTTTTGATGTGTTGCCGTCGCAGTGGCTCTTGGGCTATGACGCTCAGTTGCTGACCCAGAAGACGTGGTTTCGATCCAGGCCGCGCCAGTCGAATTTCGATTGAGGCGAAATTCTAGAGGCCTGTGTGCTGTGCGATGTCAGTGCAGGTTAGGGATCCCCATGTGGTCGAAATTTTTGAACGCCTTCAGTACGCCGTCCCTAAGAGCCTGAGTTCCTTGGGGACGTGAAACCCTCACAAATCATTGTGTTACTAATAGGGTGATACCTTTGCTAGCGAACCCGCCTGAGGAGGGATGTTCCCTTAGATTTTATGATGTGTTAGTGTAAACTTTTCACATTTTGAACCCATGATATCTCTGGGTCTACTTTAGCCATTCAACCATAACTGTGTGGATACTGAAATCAATAAATGCATAACCGATTAGAACTGATGATGGGAGTCGAACGAAATCAGATTGGAGAAATAATTTTGACAGTGGGGCTATAGCAGTGTACTAGTGAAATTCCTTCCACACTACACCTTATTGAAAAGAAAAGAGTTTAAAAGAGGGTTCAAACAGCGTGTGGTTTCTGAAGGACCACAGTTTTAGTGATGCCCGTTATGCTTATAAAAGGCAGCTGGGTTAGAGAAAATCTAAAATCGTTAATTCTATGCTACAACCTCCTATTCTACTGCATCCAACTAAGAATTGTAAGAAATTTACTATGATAAGGATTTGGTGTTTGTATGATAAAGAAAGCCTATTGTGTGCTTCTTTACTCGATCGAGTGGGTTCCAAAGGTAATAAACGATGCTTTAAACTCGAGGCTGAATGCAGCACAGCCCATATGAAAAAAACTGGTTTTCAGGGACAGAGCTGTGGCGTAACTCTCTCACTTCTCGGCGGCATGAGAAATCCGCTAAGGGGAGGGCTAACTAAGCTAGTTAAGGGAAAGAGAAAGAAATTCCGTCATGGAATGGTCATGAATATTTTCATCCACCTGGGGACTCTAATGGTGCACTGACATCACCAAGCACGCTGTCACCGTTTACGTTTCTTCCTCATCGAAACGTGGCCGCTGTTGCCGGGATTTAACTTGTATTCTACGATTTAGCAGGACAACGCACTAACCACTGAGCAACAGCGCCATATTCTAATATAGCAGGCGTTTTATAAGCCACTTATTTTGCATTTGCTCTCTGCGTCGTCAACAAGAGGTTTAAGGGAACCTAAGGTTTCATTAGGTTCTTGGATCCAATGAATGAGAAAGCACACAAAAACAGCTCCTTAAAAAACCGCCATCAAGATGTTTTAACCTTCGCACATATAGAGAAGAATTGGTAGATGTGCAGCACGAAATTTGTCTGCTATTAAGTGACAGAAAAAGGCTGCTCAAATACCTGTTTGAACACTTTGCTCCTTGAGTGGACAAGGACGGCGTCATTTAGCACAATGTGAAGTGCTGGAGAAAGCAAACATCGTAAACAAGAGGCCAGAAGGTTTACCATGCCCTGCTTTGGTTAATAATGGCTTTTGAAGAAAGAAAATGGCGCAGCAGCTTTGTCACTTCTTTGTGGACTCCTCAACCGCATCGTGAACGAGGGGAGCAAAGTGGGAGAGAAAAAAAGAGAGCGGTGCCGTAGTCGATGTCGGTCGCCGCAATAATTTCAGCCCCCTGGGGATCTTTGACGCGCGCTCACATCGCAAAGCACACGGGCGCCTTTTGCATTTCGCTTCCATCCAAACGCAGCCGCCCCCGGGTACTTCTGCTCTGTAGCGGAGCGCTCAATAGCAACTGAGCCACCGTTGCGGGCACAGCCCGTACATGGGATGACGTATAAAGTGTGTGAAATACAAGATTAAGAGAAAGATCAGTTCATTTCAGCCCACGTAGAGCCCACGTAGAGTACCAGTGCCATGAATGACGCAACATTTTGTCAAGTTGTGCATAATGGAAGAGATACTAAGCTTGAAATTAGAAATACTTACAGGCTGTCCTCTTAGTGAGTCAATTGGTTATTAAAGACGGCCATTTCTATTCAGAACATTTCGCCCGCCTAGAAGTGCTTGTGGTTGCAGACGTCCAAAGCATGATGGCACAGGATATTTAGTAATGTAAATTTAAAGTAACGTGTTTCGCTCGGTCTCTGACGCGTCCAGAGTTCTAACCACAAATTAAGCATATATATGTATACAGTGCGAGTTTCACGTAGCCTTCTTTTTTGGACATCACTTAATTGTGAGGCAACTGTGGAAATTTGTAAGATACTGTTATGAATATAAAGACGGGAATGTATGTTTTCGACCTTTCGACGTGTACCACTATCTTCCTCTTACAGTTCTTCCTGCGCACGCACCGAATAGTTAAGACTCATGAAAGAGCAGCTGGGTCAATTTTTGCAAGCAGTTCTTATGTAAATGTGTTATCAAGATATTGATGAGAAGGGTCTCATCTTCCGAAGGGTAGCAAAATTTTGCTTTTACCTGCTGTCGCGCGTTCCCAGTGAGTAGTTAGTAATGCTTCAGAGAAAAATGGGATACGTTTTTGAGTAGAAATAGCAGAAAACTACAGGCGTCCAAAAGATGAATATGCGGGAGCAAAAGTAGAACAAAATATTACTTACCATTTTATGCCACTCACTGTTTGAGACTTGGAAGATAAAATTCTGTAGGTAGAAGCATTGATCATTTATACGCTTACCGCTACTAAATTTTTGTTTTTAGTTGTTTCAAGGAATAAATCATGAATCATCAATTGGATGCAGTGCAATGAAAACGTGCAGTCATTGACATCCTCCACATGTCCATCGAAAACTCGTTAGCATCAATTCACTCTTAGCTGTTGGCGCTCAGTCTAGGGGACAACAGAATTAATGTGTTTCGATTGTGTTTAGATTGCTTCAGATGTTTGAAGCATCCCGGTCCTTTCTCATTCAGATAGACCGTCAAGCACCACAACTGCTGAAAATGCATCAGTCAGTCATGAACTCAGTAAAAATGACAGATGCATCAGAACTAAACAGAGCATGGAGTAAACAGGTTTGACGAAAAGGATATCTGCCTTATTTCTAATCAAATGACTAGGATACTAAAGCTCTAGTTCCTGCTTTTTTCCGCGGCTCATCTGCGTGACAATCAGGTTCTAGATGACAACGATTGCATTGCGTGTGTGAAAGAGTTGTCTAGTGACAAACCTCAAAAGTTTATCGAAAGTGCACTAGTGCCATTTGAACAAATATGACTGCAGTGGAGTGAATCACGTGGATAAAATATTCAGTGACATTTTGAAAAGACGAAAGCTGCAATGCTTCCAACTGAAAAATTTCACTTTGGTTGTAATTTTAATTTTTGACCGACATTTGAATATTTAGTGCTATGACGCAATCTTAATGGCATGCGAAAAAATTTCCTTCATATGAGCTTCCCGTCGAAGAATAGCGCTAGTTATTAATTAATGGGAATATGGCGAAGAGCGGCAGCCACCATTTACGCACCACCAGACAAAGCAGGTAGTCTTGTTAACGCCAGGTCCCTCCATATCCCGCAAAACGTTGCTACTCACTGTTTTGGTCTTCAAGTGATTAAAAAGATATTCCTGAGGCTCATCAGCCCTAATTTGTGGTCTGCGAAAGCGAAAACTTTATTTCCATCCACGCCAATACTCTAACCATCGTGGTGCTTTCAACACCGACATGTACGCTAAATTCTCCCCATCGGATGTTACTTGATAAAACTCGAGCTGTAAAACATAGATGCTACCGAGAAATATATATAATCTATTATTTGCATACACAGAGAGAGATATTAATTTCTACGCTTAACATTTATTTTATGCAACAGCTATATAAACCGCTCACATCGATCTTCGATGAAAAGCTTGTGCCCTGAGACCTAGCGCCACAGCTTATGCGACTTCTGAGGAAGGTTTTAACGATCCTAATCGAAAAATGTGGTATTGAGCTATAAGGAACGCTGCAGTGGAGAGTGCTCTATCAATTTCCAACACCTGGAGGTCTCTATGAAATGGCATTTCGGAGCACACGTAAGTATTGTATTTAGCCCATATCAAAATTCGATCGCCGCGACAGCGGATGAACTAAAGTCCTTGATATCAGGAGCCGTCATATTGGGTCATGGAAGGAAGGGCTTAGGTGCCGTCGTGCTCAATAGATCGACGCACTTATGCCCATACACTTCTGCAGTCGTATGATTTCAGGTTGGCAGGCCCTGTAATTTTCTGAATCCAAAAATGTTTCATATTTGAAAATGAACTAAAGATAACTGAGGCAATCAATATTTCTTCAAGACAGCTTTATTTTTAATCACAACCAGCGCAGAAATGCTGCTGCAACCTTCCAGCGTTCTGCTGCCGCTGCTCTCCAACAATCCATCTTATGACTGGGAGTCTGCAAAAAAGCACAGCCTTTATTTTTCTGACAAAGATGCTGATGAAAGACTAAAGATTGCAATATGCCGAGAACTGTTCCTTGGATCGCCGCAAATCTCACCTTCGATGAATGAGTGCGGCAGTCAGTACTTTCTGACAATTGCCTATTAGCAGTTAACGAACAGTGGCGTTCACAAACTAAAAATCATTTTTCAATGTTTGTGGAGAACACGTCCTGCGCCTTATTTCATGGCGATGGTGAATTGTGTTGCAGCAAAGCAAAATTGAAATTGTGTTTTAGTAGTAACACGTGCGGAGCTAGACCGGCTGGTCATACCTGACTGTTCTATCTGGTCGCCTTTTTTGCACAAATGTTTTCGTTGGTATAGTTAGTCCCAAGGGGGCGGGGGGGGGGGGGCAGAACATTTTCGCTTGCCGTTAAGTGAAATCGTCTTGTTACGATAAATAATAATGAAAACTAACGTGCCTTCTCCATGATGCGAAGAACGGTGGCATAAATGTGTTGAGGCACATTAAGTTCCAGTCGCTCCAGTTGGCCAGACAAAAAAGGATTGCCATGTGAATGATACATCTTTTCGGTATATCAGCCATCTCAAAAGTTGAACCGCGCATAGGTTTTGAGGACATATTGCGCCAGGATTAAACAAGTTAAGAAATAGTTTTTCTCCTACACAGTCGAACAATGAAATCGCCTGCCTTCTATGATATATGTATGTACTAACATTAGTACTTTTGGCCATTCTTTGCAAACAGATTTTAGTAACCGTCTCCTGTTTGGGAAGCACTGCTGCATGCAGTATTTGGAAATAAATAAATGATATCACCGTAAGGAGACACGCTGCATTCTTGAAGCTTTTTACACGCATGCACATCACCTTGTGTCGCAAGTTTGAGCGCATGTGCGAACATGAGAGCGTCATTCAGGGAGAATATTAGGTGTAGTAGACAAGGCGAAGAACGTAAATACCTGAATTTTTCTCTAGTTGAGTTCCTCCAGGATTAATTCCTGAAGCGAAACTGGCATTTAAAGCCACCCCTGGTAGTGAAATAGAAGTACTTGATTCCCGTCTACATCTCTTCGCCTTCGTAAGTGGACAATCCATAGTGAATAACAATGAGGAGTAAGCATCATTTTCATCGACAGCTGCTGCGCATAAAGCCCATAAAGCTCTTTATTTATCCAGCCCTGTGTCCTGCATACTTACTTGTCAGTTTCCTAGTCATTTTCCGCCATTGTGAGTCAATGCTCTTCCTGAATAATTATTTAAATACGTTACCTGTCCGAATGCTACCGCCCAGCTTCCTCAGGGCGCTCTGCATATAGTATTTTACTCTGGTCTTTCCGTGCTTCGAACGATGCCCAGCAAATACACGCCTGTACTGCCTCGATTGTGGTTTTGTCTTGGGCACCTAGTGCTATCTTCCAACAGCTCTCTTTTTACTTCTAATCTTGACCGTACTTCTAGCCTTGGGCAAAGAACCCCATTCCCGATACTATGTCCCGGCACTATTATTCCCGTCCAAATACCGCTCTTTATTTTGTACTTTTTGTACCCCCATAATGTCCTATCTTTTATTATAACAGCATCTCTCTGCCCTTTTGCCCTAACCGACTTTTTGTGCTTTTCCATGTATATTTGCCCTTCTTGTACTCATAAGCCGAGATATTTTGATTCTGCCACTGTGATGCCAGCAAAGCAAGGTGTTCGAAGTAGTTTTGCATCAGCTTAGATAATGTCGGAATAAACACGTAATACACAAGCTGCTGTTGAGTGGCTCGCTGATCTAGCCTCATCAGTCAGTGCACGTGCGCCGCGGATTGTTACGAGTCAAGGGACATTGCTCTAGGTAAAACGACCACCTTCTCGCCCGTCTTCATACGAGGCCCTCAGGGAGGGTGGCTTGGCAACGAAGTCCAGCCGAACCTCGACGAGAATTCGCCACGTTTGTGCTGCCGACAGTGTCTGCGGCCGATACCTTTGCGGTAATGTTTTCTGTTCTGTTCTATTCACTGTTCTCTTAACCTTCAAGATGTTTTTGTTCTCTCATTTTTGTTACTTTTACTGACGCTTGTACTTTGTTTTATATGTTGCGTACTGTTTGTGTTTCTTTATTGTTATGTTGAACTGTAAATCGACAGGCCAAGTGGTTCCTGCCATTTGGTGAAAAGGAGTAGGCGGAGCCTCTATGCAGCACCAACTTCACCTTTACTCTTCATGTAAATAAATAAAAAATAAGATCGCCGCATGAGGAGGAATGCAGGCACCAGTTTTAGCGCAGCAAGGAGATGTTGTAAACAATGTATGTTTGGTCATTTCTGTGCAAATGTCAAGATCATTCAGTGAAGTAGCCGTTCTTTTGCCGTACTGACCGATTGTTGGACATGTGCGCCTCAAATCGTGTTCCTGACACTCGGAAATGGAAATGTAGTCCAATAACACAGACGACGGAATACAGGGCAAGGTTGCGATCAAAGAATGCTCTGTGCCGTATGAAGCTTCTTCTCAAACGATTTTAAAATCTATGTTGCGATGTAGGAATTTTAACCAAAGTTTTGTGATTGCCATCATATTCCAGAAGTCTCGAAAATGTTGAACTCAATGTTAGCACATTACGAAGCGAAAAGAAAAGCGCACAGATGTATTGTCACTTATGTAGGTTCCCAATTACGTTTATGCACTCTTAGCTTTGGTAACAGTGCAAGCACAGCGCTTAAGCGCACATCTTAGCAACGAAATGTATAGTTTGCTCTGTTCTTCAGAAATTTTGTATTACTTGTATTTAACATTTCCCAGCACAGACCCGAAGCTGACGAAATAAGATTTTTCATTCAAGTTTTAAAGCCTAGATTATCACATATTGAACCTTAAAAACAATGTCACACAATTCTCGGTTTATTCTCAGGAGACCTTTTTTTCACACGAGTGGGGGCATGTTCGCCAAAAATGACTGTGCAGCAAGACAAAATTGGTTAAAAGTTGAAGCTGCAGCGAAAATATTTTCTTTACTTTGTCGTGGAACTCTGACAGCATTAACCCACCTGGCATACAGTTCTCCCGGCACTCTTCGTAGGTCAAGAAATTGTTCACGTTGCCACCGCATCCAAAGTAAGGAAGCCATAAGCATTGCCTTGCACTAACATCGTAGAAGTAACGATATGATCCCGTTGCTGTGTCGCATTCGTATCCTTGATCTGGCTCCTCTCTGCAGTACTGTGGTTGCCCAATGCCTGAAAAAAACGCGGTGGTAATTGTGGTAGCAAATTTAGGCACCGGTTCCTAAATCAGGAATTGTTCGCTATTATAAATAATGCTCAATCGGCAACTAAAAGAATGCAGATCCTCATAAAAAGACGGGCTTATAAAACACACCTTCGGCTTTCGAACATCCAGGGGCCACGAAACACTCCGCCGCTGCCCCGAAGAAGCGCAGCCGTTCGAGTGTGATGGCATTGACATGTACGGCCCTCTCCCAAAAACATTTAGCGCCAGTCCCTATATAATCGTCGAAACGATCGCTTTACGTCAAAACGTCAGCTGTACCATCCAATGCAGCCGACGACATTGCTTCATTCATTTTCCATTATGCGATTCTTCGCCGAGCGCTTCCAAAATTTGCAGAGTGACAGCGGTCCCGCATTCCTCTCCGAACTTTTAGAAGCCCTCCTTCAGGAATGCAACATCGTTCACCACTCCACTTCCACATCCCATCCGCAGACAGATGGAATGTTGAGCGTTTAACCGCCCACTGGCTGACTGATGGGCCATCTATGTCGCTTCGAATCACTCCAACCGACACGACGTTCTACCATTTGTCAGGTATGCTTTCAACTCTCTTACTCAGGTCATCCACGGATTCTCTCCCCATCTTTTTTTTCTGTATGACAGTGAGCCTTCTTGCCAAAATAATGGACGCAGTTGCACCTGATGCTTCTGATTTACAACTATTTTGTAAGCCGCAACTTATGCCGATGAATCCCGCCAGCTTGCCCGTTCCTTGACTGCTCACTCTCAGCAGCGGCAGAAAGCAGCAGTCATCAATCTGAACTTCTTTCGGCCTACTTTCTGGACACTTTGGTCTCGCTATTGGTAACTTCCTTCAGTTCCGGCCTATCCTAAAGACTTCACAGCAAGTACCAATGCCCCTACCCCTTTCTCACGCAAACATCCGCGATCAGTTACCTCATCGAACCCCTTACACCGTCCACTCATGACAGTCGCCGAGGCAGCGAAATTAGCCATGATCACAAGATAATGGTCCCACTCGATCACAGCCCTATAGGCTGCCAGGGTGGCAACTGTTCTCCCGGGTTATCACCGACCATCGTCTCCCAAAACTTTAATAATATTAATAATCAATCTTTCAATCAATCAATCTTTATTTTTTTTTCGGTGCCCAGGAACAACCCAAAGGTCTTGGTGCTGGTACACCATTCACACGCACAAAATGTACATTTATTTCACTACAAAGGAAGACACTCAGGGGAGGTAATGCAGCAGTCAAGGCGATAGAAGAAAAAAAGACACATAAACTAGGCGTGACAGCAAGCATGAAGCAAAAAAGCGAAAACAAGAAAACAGCGAGAACAGCGGTAAATGAGAACAGCTAGAACAGGCAATAGGCATATAAATAACTAATGAAACAATAAACAAAGAGAATGAACACAAGAACGACCGATGACAGCCAAGTACAGCATATAGCAAAATACAAACAAGAATAAAGCCAATACTAATATGAACGAATAAGAAACCTCTGAAATTCAAGCTAGAAATACAATCATGCACAATAAGAAATGTAATTAGTGAACGCGTTACAGACAATCAGGCGTGAGTACACAGTATCAAAGAAATATTATTAATAAAAACAAGTACACGTGATGAACAATTAAGGAGAAAAAAAACAATATAATACCGGTGCAAACGCACAAGTGTAGTAAAGACAAAACGCATGAAAGGGGAAGTTATGTATGAGAAAAAGAGTTCTCAAAGTGGAACGTCACGGACATCCAATATAAAAGAAGGGAGAGAATTTTCGAATATATCTAGGTGAGGACAAAGAGAATTAAACAACTTTTGCATTCTGTCCAGAGGGGAGAGGGAGTGCAGGAGCGCAGAAACTTGGAATGGTCTGAATTCCCTTATGCTCTTTCGCGGTACACGCAAAAGGATACGCGCTAGGAGCTGAGGGCATAGAATGTGACCATGAAGAAGTTTATACAAGAAAATTATATCTGCCCTCACGCGACGGCAGCTAAGAGAAGGAAGCTGCAGTGAGTTACTCCGTCTGGGACGAGAGCTGGAAGTTTTGCAAGAAAACCGATGTTGAAATATGCGTAAAAACTTTAGCTGAACTCTGTCGATTTTTTCACAGTTCGACTGGCAAGTGCCGTTCCAAACAACAGACGCATATTCCAAAAGCGGCAAGCATATAGAGAGGTAGAGCTTTAAGAAAGGAAGTGGGGATCGAAACTCTCTCGAAAGCCTGCAGATGAAGCCGAGTGTACGCATAGCCCGTAGAGCAATGCGTTTTGTATGAGAGGAGAAGCTGAGGCTACGGTCGAAAAGTACGCCGAGGTCATTAATTTCATCAACCCTGGGCAGCGGCCTACCATTCACAGAATAAGAGTAGAGAAGACTGCGTTTTACGCGTAAATGAAACAACCTTGGTTTTAGATGAATTGAGAGTGAGCCCATTCTTTAAGCACCAATCAGAGAAGGCGGATATGTCAGATTGCAATGACAAGCAATCGTGAAGAGTATGTATTGCCTTGAACATTTTTATATCGTCCGCATAAAGAAGAAATGAGGAGTTTTTGACCACGGAGGAAACGTCATTGATAAAAACAGAGAACAGAAGCGGGCCTAATACCGAGCCCTGAGGAACTCCGCTGGTTGGAGTGTAAACAAATGAGGTCAGTCCATTTACACTGACAAAGCAGGACCGATCAAGAAGATAGTTGCGTAGGAGGGCTACAATTTAAACGTCGATCTCAAACAGCAGAAGCTTTTGAAGAAGTAATGAGTGAGTAACAACGTCGAAAGCTTTGCTCAAATCACAGTACACAGCGTCTACCTGACTCCTCTGAAGGACTTCAGCTGATGTATACGTCATAAAAGTCACAAGGTTAGTTGTAGTAGAACGACCTTTTATGAAACCATGCTGATTATGAATGATTACATTTTTGAGGTGGAAGGAAAGTACTTTGTGCAAAGCTAATTCAAAAAGCTTAGAGGTTGCACAAAGAAGAGAAATGGGGCGGTAGTTCGAAACATCAGATTTGTTTCCTGATTTGAAGACAGGGAAAACACGCGCCGTTTTCCACACGCGGGGAAAGGCAGAATTTTTCAAACAGTTATTAAATATCGTGGTTAAAACAGGGACGAAGGTACTATTGAAGGCTTTTATTATGGCGGCTGGAATGCCATCAGGTCCAGGGGATAAAGATGGTTTCAAACACTTAAGACTCTCACTTACTAACTTCTCGTCGAGAAGAACGGAATTATGTGCGCCAGCTGGAAGGCACACGGAGTCGAAAAGTGGAGATTTGTACACGGAGGAAAAGTGTTGAGCAAAGCCGTCAGCGACATTCCGAATTTCATTCCCATGAGAGTCAACTAAGTGAATATGACTATCAGATTTATTCGAACGCTTGCGAACGTATCGCCAGAATTCAGTAGGACGATTAGAGGCACTATTCTCTAAATAATCAAGATAGGACTCATGATCCCGCTTGTACAGGCGTTTGCAAAGGGAACGCAAGCGGCGAAATTCATCTGCCCATGTATCCAGCCCAGGGCGTTTCGCTTTATGGTGGGCCCGCTCCTAAAGTTTCAGCGCTGTTCTAAGTTCCTTGGAAAACCAGAACGGAAACTTGCTGCGAGTAGGAGTGTGCATAGGTATGTACTGGCGCATGCCATTGAGAACTATTTCAGTGAAGCGACTGACTTGTTCGTCAACATCGCTGATTTCGCTTAAAACAGACCAGTCGACAGAAGAGAAGAAACCGAAGAGACCAACATAGTCGCCAAGTGCATAAGCGAAACGGGGGGAATTCCCCGCACGATTTGAATTAGAAGAAGGTGGGACAGAAACCGAAGCCGTTATTAGAATTGGAGGATGAAATTTGTCACAGCGAGTAAGTGAGATGTCAGATGACGAGACTCGAACATTTTCAAAATTAGATAAACAAATGTCAAGAACATTACCACAACAGTTTTCAATTAAATTGTGTTGCTGCAAGGTGTTAAAAGCTATGAAATCTAAAAGCCGGTTGCACTTACTAACTACATAATGATTGTTGTGTGAATATGTAAAGGTATTCCAGTTAATACCTGGAGTATTAAAATCCCCTAAAATGAGCAGTTTGTGCTTGCTATGAGAAGTGATAACATATTCAATAGAATGTAGTACATCATCGTAGGCAGGAGGAGGCAGATTAGGGGAAATATAGAAAGCTGCCAATAAGAGTTTTTGATGTCGAGTTAAAGTGAGCTCTAACCAGACAGATTCTTCGATGGTTTCCAGGTCGGAACGCCGAACGCACTGCACGGAACTGTCAATAGCAATGAGCACTCCCCCTCCCTTTTGTTTAGAAGCTGATTCAGGGCGGTCACTTCGAAAAACAGAATAGGTATTAGGAAAGAAGTCACCTGAGTTAACTTCGCTAGACAGCCAGGTCTCAGTAATTACAACGGCCGAGTAACAAGAGGCTAATGCATTAGAAAAAAATACAGGTCCCTTAGTCCGAAGACCTCGGGCATTTTGATAATATATATCCAAGTTAGGGTTGACTACGATCAACCGTCAGCTCGGAAGGATGCAACATACCATCCAGGAGCTTTCCACGAAAAGCCTTGAAGATGCAGCCCGTAGGCCACATCGAAGGGTCAACAAGCTGATCGTAAAATTCCGCGCTGACTGTGAGGTGGAAGGACGAGTAGGAGTCATATTTCGTTTTCAACTGCCGGCAGGTTAGGGGGGTGACGTTCACGCTCTTCAGATGGTTCGTCAGATCAGCCGACGTTGTCTCAGGGCACAGCTTGGAGACGAAAATAGCCTTCGGGCGCTTCTGAGGTGTGGCGACGTTCAGACTGGATGAGCTCGACGAGCCAGTGATGGCTGGGCTTCGGTGCTTCTTCTGCGCCTCAGGCGAATTAACTACAAGTGGGGGGACAGATACAGATGTCGGGCAGGTGGCCAAATCAACAGGTGCCATCCCACAGTGAAGGGCAGCAGAGTAGCTCTTGGATGGCTGGAACATACGGGAAGGACTGCTCGCGGACAGGGGCTCGACGAAAGGCGGATCACGCTGCGATGAAGCAGGGCGCCTCGCAAGCTCCTCGCGTAAGCTGCGAACATCAGCCCGCAGAGGGGCAACGACCTCGGCCTGGAGAGCGAGCGCCCGCGAGTTGTCACCACGAAGGCGCTCATTCTCCTCCCGCAGCTGGGCGACCTCGTCGCTCAGAAACGAGATTCCCTCAAGTGCGTCGAGGAGGAGAGCCCGAAGCGAGGCAAGCGCACCGTCAGGTTCGCCCGTCGGGGAGGAAGCGAGGGAACCGGTCGGGTCGGTCGGGTGATGGGGCTGGTGGGCCGTGGAAGAAAGGAATGCAGCCGCTGACTCGCCACCGTCGCTAGGCTTAGCACCGCCGCAAGACCACAAACACAGATTGCACATGAATGGTCGCGAGCCGGACTTCAAAAGCTGCAGCTCGTCGTCACTCCAAGTGACACACTTCGCGTGTACACGTTTGTTGCAGTCGGCACAACGAAAAAACTGCTGCTTACCAAAAAACGGACGGGAGCACAGCACACATAATAATAATAATAATAATAATAATAATAATAATAATAATAATAATAATAATAATAATAATAATAATAATAATAATAATAATAATAATAATAATAATAATAATAATAATAAAATAATAATAATAATAATAATAATAATCAATCTTTATTTTTCTGTGCCCAGGAACAACCCAAAGGTCTTGGTGCTGGTACACCATTCACACGCACAAAATGTACATTTATTTCACTACAAAGGAAGACACTCAGGGGAGGTAATGCAGCAGTCAAGGCGATAGAAGAAAAAAAGACACATAAACTAGGCGTGACAGCAAGCATGAAGCAAAAAAGCGAAAACAAGAAAACAGCGAGAACAGCGGTAAATGAGAACAGCTAGAACAGGCAATAGGCATATAAATAACTAATGAAACAATAAACAAAGAGAATGAACACAAGAACGACCGATGACAGCCAAGTACAGCATATAGCAAAATACAAACAAGAATAAAGCCAATACTAATATGAACGAATAAGAAACCTCTGAAATTCAAGCTAGAAATACAATCATGCACAATAAGAAATGTAATTAGTGAACGCGTTACAGACAATCAGGCGTGAGTACACAGTATCAAAGAAATATTATTAATAAAAACAAGTACACGTGATGAACAATTAAGGAGAAAAAAAACAATATAATACCGGTGCAAACGCACAAGTGTAGTAAAGACAAAACGCATGAAAGGGGAAGTTATGTATGAGAAAAAGAGTTCTCAAAGTGGAACGTCACGGACATCCAATATAAAAGAAGGGAGAGAATTTTCGAATATATCTAGGTGAGGACAAAGAGAATTAAACAACTTTTGCATTCTGTCCAGAGGGGAGAGGGAGTGCAGGAGCGCAGAAACTTGGAATGGTCTGAATTCCCTTATGCTCTTTCGCGGTACACGCAAAAGGATACGCGCTAGGAGCTGAGGGCATAGAATGTGACCATGAAGAAGTTTATACAAGAAAATTATATCTGCCCTCACGCGACGGCAGCTAAGAGAAGGAAGCTGCAGTGAGTTACTCCGTCTGGGACGAGAGCTGGAAGTTTTGCAAGAAAACCGATGTTGAAATATGCGTAAAAACTTTAGCTGAACTCTGTCGATTTTTTCACAGTTCGACTGGCAAGTGCCGTTCCAAACAACAGACGCATATTCCAAAAGCGGCAAGCATATGGAGAGGTAGAGCTTTAAGAAAGGAAGTGGGGATCGAAACTGTCTCGAAAGCCTGCAGATGAAGCCGAGTGTACTCATAGCCCGTAGAGCAATGCGTTTTGTATGAGAGGAGAAGCTGAGGCTACGGTCGAAAAGTACGCCGAGGTCATTAATTTCATCAGCCCTGGGCAGCGGCCTACCATTCACAGAATAATAGTAGAGAAGACTGTGCGTTTTACGCGTAAATGAGACAACCTTGGTTTTAGATGAATTGAGAGTGAGCCCATTCTTCAAGCACCAATCAGAGAAGGCGGATATGTCAGATTGCAATGACAAGCAATCGTGAAGAGTATGTATTGCCTTGAACATTTTTATATCGTCCGCATAAAGGAGAAATGAGGAGTTTTTGACCACGGAGGAAACGTCATTGATAAAAACAGAGAACAGAAGCGGGCCTAATACCGAGCCCTGAGGAACTCCGCTGGTTGGAGTGTAAACAAATGAGGTCTGTCCATTTACACTGACAAAGCAGGACCGATCAAGAAGATAGTTGCGTAGGAGGGCTACAATTGAAACGTCGATCTCAAACAGCAGAAGCTTTTGAAGAAGTAATGAGTGAGTAACAACGTCGAAAGCTTTGCTCAAATCACAGTACACAGCGTCTACCTGACTCCTCTGAAGGACTTCAGCTGATGTATACGTCATAAAAGTCACAAGGTTAGTTGTAGTAGAACGACCTTTTATGAAACCATGCTGATTATGAATGATTACATTTTTGAGGTGGAAGGAAAGCACTTTGTGCAAAGCTAATTCAAAAAGCTTAGAGGTTGCACAAAGAAGAGAAATGGGGCGGTAGTTCGAAACATCAGATTTGTTTCCTGATTTGAAGACAGGGAAAACACGCGCCGTTTTCCACACGCGGGGAAAGGCAGAATTTTTCAAACAGTTATTAAATATCGTGGTTAAAACAGGGACGAAGGTACTATTGAAGGCTTTTATTATGGCGGCTGGAATGCCATCAGGTCCAGGGGATAAAGATGGTTTCAAACACTTAAGACTCTCACTTACTAACTTCTCGTCGAGAAGAACGGAATTATGTGCGCCAGCTGGAAGGCACACGGAGTCGAAAAGTGGAGATTTGTACACGGAGGAAAAGTGTTGAGCAAAGCCGACAGCGACATTCCGAATTTCATTCCCATGAGAGTCAACTAAGTGAATATGACTATCAGATTTATTCGAACGCTTGCGAACGTATCGCCAGAATTCAGTAGGACGATTAGAGGCACTATTCTCTAAATAATCAAGGTAGGACTCATGATCCCGCTTGTACAGGCGTTTGCAAAGGGAACGCAAGCGGCGGAATTCATCTGCCCATGTATCCAGCCCAGGGCGTTTCGCTTTATGGTGGGCCCGCTCCTTAAGTTTCAGCGCTGTTCTAAGTTCTTTGGAAAACCAGAACGGAAACTTGCTGCGAGTAGGAGTGTGCATAGGTATGTACTGGCGCATACCAGTACATAATAATAATAATAATAATAATAATCAATCAATCAATCAATCAATCAATCTTTATTTTTCGGTGCCCAGGAACAACCCAAAGGTCTTGGTGCTGGTACACCATTCACACGCACAAAATGTAAATTTATTTCACTACAAAGGAAGACACTCAGGGGAGGTAATGCAGCAGTCAAGGCGATAGAAAAAAAAAGACATATAAACTAGGCGTGACAGCAAGCATGAAGCAAAAAAGCGAAAACAGCGGTAAATGAAAACAGCTAGAACAGGCAACAGACATATAAATAACTAATGAAACAATAAACAAAGAGAATGAACTACCGATAACAGCCAAGTACAGCATATAGCAAAATACAAACAAGAATAAAGCCAATACTAATATGAACGAAGATGAAACCTCTGAAATACAAACTAGAAATACAATCATACACAATAAGAAACGTAATTAGTGAACGCGTTACAGACAATCAGGCGTGAGTATACAGTATTAAAGAAATAATATTAATGACAACAAGTACACGTGATGAACAATTAAGGAGAGAAAAAAGCAATATAATACCAGTGCAAACGCACAAGTGTAGTAAAGACAAAATGCATGAAAGGGGAAGTTATGTATGAGAAAAAGAGTGCTCAAAATGGAACGTCACGGACATCCAATATAAAGGAAGGGAGAGAATTTTCGAATATATCTAGGTGAGGACAAAGAGAATTAAACAACTTTTGCATTCTGTCCAGAGGGGAGAGGGAGTGCAGGAGCGCAGAAACTTGGAATGGTCTGAATTCCCTTATGCTCTTTCGCGGTACACGCAAAAGGATACGCGCTAGGAGCTGAGGGCATAGAATGTGACCATGAAGAAGTTTATACAAGAAAATTATATCTGCCCTCACGCGACGGCAGCTAAGAGAAGGAAGCTGCAGTGAGTTACTCCGTCTGGGACGAGAGCTGGAAGTTTTGCAAGAAAACCGATGCTGAAATATGCGTAAAAACTTTAGCTGAACTCTGTCGATTTTTTCACAGTTCGACTGGCAAGTGCCGTTCCAAACAACAGACGCATATTCCAAAAGCGGCAAGCATATAGAGAGGTAGAGCTTTAAGAAAGGAAGTGGGGATCGAAACTCTCTCGAAAGCCTGCAGATGAAGCCGAGTGTACGCATAGCCCGTAGAGCAATGCGTTTTGTATGAGAGGAGAAGCTGAGGCTACGGTCGAAAAGTACGCCGAGGTCATTAATTTCATCAGCCCTGGGCAGCGGCCTACCATTCACAGAATAATAGTAGAGAAGACTGTGCGTTTTACGCGTAAATGAGACAACCTTGGTTTTAGATGAATTGAGAGTGAGCCCATTCTTCAAGCACCAATCAGAGAAGGCGGATATGTCAGATTGCAATGACAAGCAATCGTGAAGAGTATGTATTGCCTTGAACATTTTTATATCGTCCGCATAAAGGAGAAATGAGGAGTTTTTGACCACGGAGGAAACGTCATTGATAAAAACAGAGAACAGAAGCGGGCCTAATACCGAGCCCTGAGGAACTCCGCTGGTTGGAGTGTAAACAAATGAGGTCTGTCCATTTACACTGACAAAGCAGGACCGATCAAGAAGATAGTTGCGTAGGAGGGCTACAATTGAAACGTCGATCTCAAACAGCAGAAGCTTTTGAAGAAGTAATGAGTGAGTAACAACGTCGAAAGCTTTGCTCAAATCACAGTACACAGCGTCTACCTGACTCCTCTGAAGGACTTCAGCTGATGTATACGTCATAAAAGTCACAAGGTTAGTTGTAGTAGAACGACCTTTTATGAAACCATGCTGATTATGAATGATTACATTTTTGAGGTGGAAGGAAAGCACTTTGTGCAAAGCTAATTCAAAAAGCTTAGAGGTTGCACAAAGAAGAGAAATGGGGCGGTAGTTCGAAACATCAGATTTGTTTCCTGATTTGAAGACAGGGAAAACACGCGCCGTTTTCCACACGCGGGGAAAGGCAGAATTTTTCAAACAGTTATTAAATATCGTGGTTAAAACAGGGACGAAGGTACTATTGAAGGCTTTTATTATGGCGGCTGGAATGCCATCAGGTCCAGGGGATAAAGATGGTTTCAAACACTTAAGACTCTCACTTACTAACTTCTCGTCGAGAAGAACGGAATTATGTGCGCCAGCTGGAAGGCACACGGAGTCGAAAAGTGGAGATTTGTACACGGAGGAAAAGTGTTGAGCAAAGCCGACAGCGACATTCCGAATTTCATTCCCATGAGAGTCAACTAAGTGAATATGACTATCAGATTTATTCGAACGCTTGCGAACGTATCGCCAGAATTCAGTAGGACGATTAGAGGCACTATTCTCTAAATAATCAAGGTAGGACTCATGATCCCGCTTGTACAGGCGTTTGCAAAGGGAACGCAAGCGGCGGAATTCATCTGCCCATGTATCCAGCCCAGGGCGTTTCGCTTTATGGTGGGCCCGCTCCTTAAGTTTCAGCGCTGTTCTAAGTTCTTTGGAAAACCAGAACGGAAACTTGCTGCGAGTAGGAGTGTGCATAGGTATGTACTGGCGCATACCAGTACATAATAATAATAATAATAATAATAATCAATCAATCAATCAATCAATCAATCTTTATTTTTCGGTGCCCAGGAACAACCCAAAGGTCTTGGTGCTGGTACACCATTCACACGCACAAAATGTAAATTTATTTCACTACAAAGGAAGACACTCAGGGGAGGTAATGCAGCAGTCAAGGCGATAGAAAAAAAAAGACATATAAACTAGGCGTGACAGCAAGCATGAAGCAAAAAAGCGAAAACAGCGGTAAATGAAAACAGCTAGAACAGGCAACAGACATATAAATAACTAATGAAACAATAAACAAAGAGAATGAACTACCGATAACAGCCAAGTACAGCATATAGCAAAATACAAACAAGAATAAAGCCAATACTAATATGAACGAAGATGAAACCTCTGAAATACAAACTAGAAATACAATCATACACAATAAGAAACGTAATTAGTGAACGCGTTACAGACAATCAGGCGTGAGTATACAGTATTAAAGAAATAATATTAATGACAACAAGTACACGTGATGAACAATTAAGGAGAGAAAAAAGCAATATAATACCAGTGCAAACGCACAAGTGTAGTAAAGACAAAATGCATGAAAGGGGAAGTTATGTATGAGAAAAAGAGTGCTCAAAATGGAACGTCACGGACATCCAATATAAAGGAAGGGAGAGAATTTTCGAATATATCTAGGTGAGGACAAAGAGAATTAAACAACTTTTGCATTCTGTCCAGAGGGGAGAGGGAGTGCAGGAGCGCAGAAACTTGGAATGGTCTGAATTCCCTTATGCTCTTTCGCGGTACACGCAAAAGGATACGCGCTAGGAGCTGAGGGCATAGAATGTGACCATGAAGAAGTTTATACAAGAAAATTATATCTGCCCTCACGCGACGGCAGCTAAGAGAAGGAAGCTGCAGTGAGTTACTCCGTCTGGGACGAGAGCTGGAAGTTTTGCAAGAAAACCGATGCTGAAATATGCGTAAAAACTTTAGCTGAACTCTATCGATTTTTTCACAGTTCGACTGGCAAGTGCCGTTCCAAACAACAGACGCATATTCCAAAAGCGGCAAGCATATGGAGAGGTAGAGCTTTAAGAAAGGAAGTGGGGATCGAAACTCTCTCGAAAGCCTGCAGATGAAGCCGAGTGTACGCATAGCCCGTAGAGCAATGCGTTTTGTATGAGAGGAGAAGCTGAGGCTACGGTCGAAAAGTACGCCGAGGTCATTAATTTCATCAACCCTGGGCAGCGGCCTACCATTCACAGAATAAGAGTAGAGAAAACTGTGCGTTTTACGCGTAAATGAGACAACCTTGGTTTTAGATGAATTGAGAGTGAGCCCATTCTTCAAGCACCAATCAGAGAAGGCGGATATGTCAGATTGCAATGACAAGCAATCGTGAAGAGTATGTATTGCCTTGAACATTTTTATATCGTCCGCATAAAGGAGAAATGAGGAGTTTTTGACCACGGAGGAAACGTCATTGATAAAAACAGAGAACAGAAGCGGGCCTAATACCGAGCCCTGAGGAACACCGCTGGTTGGAGTGTAAACAAATGAGGTCTGTCCATTTACACTGACAAAGCAGGACCGATCAAGAAGATAGTTGCGTAGGAGGGCTACAATTGAAACGTCGATCTCAAACAGCAGAAGCTTTTGAAGAAGTAATGAGTGAGTAACAACGTCGAAAGCTTTGCTCAAATCACAGTACACAGCGTCTACCTGACTCCTCTGAAGGACTTCAGCTGATGTATACGTCATAAAAGTCACAAGGTTAGTTGTAGTAGAACGACCTTTTATGAAACCATGCTGATTATGAATGATTACATTTTTGAGGTGGAAGGAAAGTACTTTGTGCAAAGCTAATTCAAAAAGCTTAGAGGTTGCACAAAGAAGAGAAATGGGGCGGTAGTTTGAAACATCAGATTTGTTTCCTGATTTGAAGACAGGGAAAACACGCGCCGTTTTCCACACGCGGGGAAAGGCAGAATTTTTCAAACAGTTATTAAATATCGTGGTTAAAACTGGGACGAAGGTACTATTGAAGGCTTTTATTATGGCGGCTGGAATGCCATCAGGTCCAGGGGACAAAGATGGTTTCAAACACTTAAGACTCTCACTTACTAACTTCTCGTCGAGAAGAACGGAATTATGTGCGCCAGCTGAAAGGCACACGGAGTCGCAACGTGGAGATTTGTACACGGAGGAAAAGTGTTGAGCAAAGCCGACAGCGACATTCCGAATTTCATTCCCATGAGAGTCAACTAAGTGAATATGACTATCAGATTTATTCGAACGCTTGCGAACGTATCGCCAGAATTCTGTAGGACGATTAGAGGCACTATTCTCTAAATATTCAAGATAGGACTCATGATCCCGCTTGTACAGGCGTTTGCAAAGGGAACGCAAGCGGCGAAATTCATCTGCCCATGTATCCAGCCCAGGGCGTTTCGCTTTATGGTGGGCCCGCTCCTAAAGTTTCAGCGCTGTTCTAAGTTCCTTGGAAAACCAGAACGGAAACTTGCTGCGAGTAGGAGTGTGCATAGGTATGTACTGGCGCATGCCATTGAGAACTATTTCAGTGAAGCGACTGACTTGTTCGTCAACATCGCTGATTTCGCTTAAAACAGACCAGTCGACAGAAGAGAAGAAACCGAAGAGACCAACATAGTCGCCAAGTGCATAAGCGAAACGGGGGGAATTCCCCGCACGATTTGAATTAGCAGATGGTGGGACAGAAACCGAAGCCGTTATTAGAATTGGAGGATGAAATTTGTCACAGCGAGTAAGTGAGATGTCAGATGACGAGACTCGAACATTTTCAAAATTAGATAAACAAATGTCAAGAACATTACCACAACAGTTTTCAATTAAATTGTGTTGCTGCAAGGTGTTAAAAGCTATGAAATCTAAAAGCCGGTTGCACTTACTAACTACATAATGATTGTTGTGTGAATATGTAAAGGTATTCCAGTTAATACCTGGAGTATTAAAATCCCCTAAAATGAGCAGTTTGTGCTTGCTATGAGAAGTGATAACATATTCAATAGAATGTAGTACATCATCGTAGGCAGGAGGAGGCAGATTAGGGGAAATATAGAAAGCTGCCAATAAGAGTTTTTGAAGTCGAGTTAAAGTGAGCTCTAACCAGACAGATTCTTCGATGGTTTCCAGGTCGGAACGCCGAACGCACTGCACGGAACTGTCAATAGCAATGAGCACTCCCCCTCCCTTTTGTTTAGAAGCTGATTCAGGGCGGTCACTTCGAAAAACAGAATAGTTATTAGGAAAGAAGTCACCTGAGCTAACTTCGCTAGACAGCCAGGTCTCAGTAATTACAACAGCCGAGTAACAAGAGGCTAATGCATTAGAAAAAAATACAGGTCCCTTAGTCCGAAGACCTCGGGCATTTTGATAATATATATCCAAGTTAGGGTTGACTGCGATCAACCGTCAGCTCGGAAGGATGCAACATACCAACCAGGAGCTTTCCACGAAAAGCCTTGAAGATGCAGCCCGTAGGCCACATCGAAGGGTCAACAAGCTGATCGTAAAATTCCGCGCTGACTGTGAGGTAGAAGGACGAGTAGGAGTCATATTTCGTTTTCAACTGCTGGCAGGTTAGGGGGGTGACGTTCACACACTTCAGATGGTTCGTCAGATCAGCCGACGTTGTCTCAGGGCACAGCTTGGAGACAAAAATAGCCTTCGGGCGCTTCTGAGGTCTGGCAACGTTCAGACTGGATGAGCTCGACCAGCCAGTGATGGCTGGGCTTCGGTGCTTCTTCTGCGCCTCAGGCGAATTAACTACAAGTGGGGGGACAGATACAGATGTCGGGCAGGTGGCCAAATCAACGGGTGCCATCCCACAGTGAAGGGCAGCAGAGTAGCTCTTGGATGGCTGGAACATACGGGAAGGACTGCTCGCGGACAGGGGCTCGACGAAAGGCGGATCACGCTGCGATGAAGCAGGGCGCCTCGCAAGCTCCTCGCGTAAGCTGCGAACATCAGCCCGCAGAGAGGCAACGACCTCGGCCTGGAGAGCGAGCGCCCGCGAGTTGTCACCACGAAGGCGCTCATTCTCCTCCCGCAGCTGGGCGACCTCGTCGCTCAGGAACGAGTTTCCTAATAATAATAATAATAATAATAATAATAATAATAATAATAATAATAATAATAATAATAATAATAATAATAATAATAATAATAATAATAATAATAATAATAATAATAATAATAATAATAATAATAATAATAATAATAATAATAATAATAATAATAATAATAATAATAATAATAATAATAATAATAATAATAATAATAATAATAATAATAATAATCATAATAATTGTAATAATAATCAATCAATCAATCAATCAATATTTATTTTTTCGGTGCCCAGGAACAACCCAAAGGTCTTGGTGCTGGTACACCATTCACACGCACAAAATGTACATTTATTTCGCTACAAAGGAAGACACTCAGGGGAGGTAATGCAGCAGTAAAGGCGATAGAAAAAAAAAAGACACAAAAACTAGGCGTGACAGCAAGCATGAAGCAAAAAAGCGAGAACAAGGAAACAGCGAGAACAGCGGTAAATGAAAACAGCTAGAACAGGCAACATACATAGAAATATCTAATAAAACAATAAACAAAGAGAATGAACACAACAACGACCGATAACAGCTAAGTACAGCATATATCAAAATACAAACAAGAATAAAGCCAATACTAATATGAACGAATAAGAGATCTCTGAAATACAAGCTAGAAATACAATCATACACAATAAGAAATGTAATTAGGGAACGCGTTACAGACAATCAGGCGTGAGTACACAGTATTAAAGAAATAATATTAATGAAAACAAGTATACCTGATGTACAATTAAGGAGAGAAAAAGCAATATAATACCGGTGCAAACGCACAAGTGTAGTAAAGACAAAATGCATAAAAGGGGAAGTTATGTATGAGAAAAAGAGTGCTCAAAGTGGAAGTCACGGACATTCAATGTAAAGGAAGAGAGAGAATTTTCGAATATATCAAGGTGAGGACAAAGAGAATTAAACAACTTTTGCATTCTGTCCAGAGGGGAGAGGGAGTGCAGGAGTGCAGAATCTTGGAATGGTCTGAATTCCCTTATGCTCTTTCGCGGTACACGCAAAAGGATACGCGCTAGGAGCTGAGGGCATAGAATAATAATAATAATAATAATAATAATAATAATAATAATAATAATAATAATAATAATAATAATAATAATAATAATAATAATAATAATAATAATAATAATAATAATAATAATAATAATAATGATAATATTAATAATAATAATAAAAATAATAATAATAATAATAATAATAATATAATAATCAATCTTTATTTTTCTGTGCCCAGGAACAACCCAAAGGTCTTGGTGCTGGTACACCATTCACACGCACAAAATGTAAATTTATTTCACTACAAAGGAAGACACTCAGGGGAGGTAATGCAGCAGTCAAGGCGATAGAAGAAAAAAAGACACATAAACTAGGCGTGACAGCAAGCATGAAGCAAAAAAGCGAAAACAAGAAAACAGCGAGAACAGCGGTAAATGAAAACAGCTAGAACAGGCAATAGGCATATAAATAACTAATGAAACAATAAACAAAGAGAATGAACACAAGAACGACCGATGACAGCCAAGTACAGCATATAGCAAAATACAAACAAGAATAAAGCCAATACTAATATGAACGAATAAGAAACCTCTGAAATTCAAGCTAGAAATACAATCATGCACAATAAGAAATGTAATTAGTGAACGCGTTACAGACAATCAGGCGTGAGTACACAGTATCAAAGAAATATTATTAATAAAAACAAGTACACGTGATGAACAATTAAGGAGAAAAAAAACAATATAATACCGGTGCAAACGCACAAGTGTAGTAAGGACAAAACGCATGAAAGGGGAAGTTATGTATGAGAAAAAGAGTGCTCAAAGTGGAACGTCACGGACATCCAATATAAAAGAAGGGAGAGAATTTTCGAATATATCAAGGTGAGGACAAAGAGAATTAAACAACTTTTGCATTCTGTCTAGAGGGGAGAGGGAGTGCAGGAGCTCAGAAACTTGGAATGGCCTGAATTCCCTTATTCTCTTTCGCGGTACACGCAAAAGGATACGCGCTAGGAGCTGAGGGCATAGAATGTGACCATGAAGAAGTTTATACAAGAAAATTATATCTGCCCTCACGCGACGGCAGCTAAGAGAAGGAAGCTGCAGTGAGTTGCTCCGTCTGGGACGAGAGCTGGAAGTTTTGCAAGAAAACCGATGTTGAAATATGCTTAAAAACATTAGCTGAACTCTGTCGACTTTTTCACAGTTCGACTGGCAAGTGCCGTTCAAAACAACAGACGCATATTCCAAAAGCGGCAAGCATATGGAGAGGTAGAGCTTTAAGAAAGGAAGTAATAATAATAGTAATAATAATAATAATAATAATAATAATAATAATAATAATAATAATAATAATAATAATAATAATAATAATAATAATAATAATAATAATAATAATAAATTTATTGCGCAAATGGATACAAAGCACAAGGAACGGGGCTGTCGAAGCCACCAATGGCTTGAAGTACTTGGCCCGGCAAAATCAGCGGACGAGTGTGCAATATTCATATCAGTATCGACGCATAACGAGGTAAATGCAGGAGTACTAACAATTAAGAAGCTTAACACAAACAAGGAGGAAATCGCGAGAAGACAATCAATACCAATATGATAAGATGTACATATTTGAGAGATGATGACCAATGCATATTATCATTACTGAAGCAACCGCGTTACAATGAACGAATAATGTTTTTCAATTCATTTTTTGACGTAATCGAGAATGCCTCATTTGGCAAATCGTTCAGAATTTTCGGCACAGAAACACAGCATATAGCTTCACCATATCTTGTTGAGGAGCGCGGCACTACAAAGCGAACATCATTACGAAGGCTTCGGGGGGCAGTAGAGCATGTTTTAAAATCACTAAACCAAAAATGCCGTAGCACCACAGTTTGCACAAAGACCAGAAGCATGGTAAGCCAAGCGCCCAGAAGATGTTATGATCTTTGAGTGACGAGTTATTGTAGGCTATATTTCTTAGTATGTTCCTTAACAAAAAATCCACGCGGTTTTGCCATAATAATAATAATAATAATAATAATAATAATAATAATAATAATAATAATAATAATAATAATAATAATAATAATAATAATAATAATAATAATAATAATAATAATAATAATAATAATAATAATAATATTTATTTTGTCTCCGTCAGCAGCACATACAGGAGAGACAGGCCAGTCTAAGCCTTAAGATGGCTTGTAGGACCGTGCCTAAAAAGAAACACATAGTTACAGAAAAATATGACTCATGCATATGTATATAGATGAAGAAAGCAAGCTAATAATAATTCTGAAAAGAGCACACTGAGAATTAAAACGTTCATTCGAATACCACCTAAATGATGATAAAGGCACAAAGTCTAATAAGGCGAAACAGACTGCAGTAATCATAAAACTAATTTTTCCGTTCATTCTTCTGTAAGTCTGAGCTTTCCACTAGAGCTAGCCTTAAATATTTCATGTGTCAGTTTGTTGCGGGTAACCGGAACATAAGCGCAACACCTAGCCGCACCACACCTCGTGTTTGACCGAGGAACAATGTAACGGTTATGTTTTCTATGTTGTCTCGTCGGGTTAGTTTCCTCTTTAAATTCACTGTATCAATAGTGCTTAAGGATAACAGTATCAATGAATAAGGATTTGAAGTTTGGGAGCCCATGTTCACGGAAGACTTTTTCAGCGACAAAATGGGTGTGTTGTACGCAACGTTTTTAAGAATATTTTTAAAATGCTGTCGATCCTACATACCCAACGATCCGAGAAAAAGGCAAAGGTGGTAATTCCGTATCTTAACACACTGTACGCCAGAGCATGTACAATTGTTTTTTTAAAGGTAAAGGCAAAATATTTTGATAGTAAACAACAACCATGCTACTGACCTCCATTTACAACAAACATTAGATAAATGGTAATGCCACGTTAAGCTACACTCGAAAGACACTCCTAGAAACTTAACACATTCCGCATATTCAATAGGTGAACATTGACAAGAAACACAGTTTTAAATATGCAAGTAAATAGGAATGTTAATAACATTTGTCTTTAGTGGAGAACGAAAACAGACGAGCTGTGTTTGTTGTGCGTTGACAGCAATTCTATTGTCTGCAAACCAGCACATGGCATTGTAAACGTCATTTCGCAACAAATAAGAGACATATAATAGACATATAATAGAGACATAAGAGACATATAACATATAATTATCTTCCTAGAATCAAATGGCCTCCTTTGCGCATGCCAGCATGGGTTCCGACGGGGTCTTTCCACAGTGACGCAGCTCATTGAGACATTGCACGATTTTTTCGAAGTTATGGACAACCGTGAACAAACAGATGTTATATGCGTTGATTTTGCCAAAGCCTTTGATAAGGTTTCTCATCGTAAATTACTTTTTAAACTGTACAAAGCTGGTATAAATGGCGACGTTCTAAAATGGATTGAAGATTATTTAACTAACCGCAAGCAGGCAGTTCGCGTTGATGGTTCCGAGTCTGGTTTTCTAGATGTATACTCAGGAGTGCCACAGGGGTCCGTGTTAGGGCCAGCACTTTTTCTGCTTTACATCAATGATGTAGCAACCGCTTTAGATAGTTCTGCTAAGATAAAACTCTTTGCAGATGACTGCTTGATTTTTGCGCCGATATCTTGTTTAGAGGATCAGATTAAGCTCAACCGAAACCTTCAGGCGTTTGGGAGTTGGTGTGATAAGTGGGAAATGCAAATTAATTTTGATAAGACCACATACACGCATATCACTGCAAAAAAGAATATCTTTACTTTTCAGTATGATATTCAAGGCTACAATCTAGTTAATGTTTCTTGTTTCAAATATCTTGGTGTTTCTATTTCGCATGATTTAAAATGGCACAATCAAGTAGACAGAGTGTGCTCAGCGGCACAGAAGAAATTGGGTTTTTTAAGAGCAAAACTGGGGAGAGCAACAAAAGATGTTAAACTTCTGGCTTACAGATCTCTTATTCGACCATCCCTAGAATATGCATTAGTAGCATGGAAGCCCCATCAAAAGGTAATGTGGGCCAAAATAGAGAAGGTGCAGCGCCGGGCGGCGCGCTTTATTTGCTCGAAATATAGAAGGACAGACTCAGTTTCTGCGATGTTAAAGTCTTGCGGTCTTGAATTATTGGAAGATCGGTGCAAGAGACAGAGAGTAAAAACGTTATTTCAAATAATTAACGGCGAACTAAAAATTAATAAAGACATGTATTTAAAACCTCCAGGCAGACTGAGCTCCCGCTTAAATCATAGTGAAGCTATTCGACCATACTTGTCCCGAACCAATGCCTTTCGTTGTTCGTTCTTTCCAGAGTCAATAGAGCTGTGGAACAAGCTGCCTACAGAAATTGTTCGCAGTTCTGATAGCGCATTGTTTACGAATGCAATCAACGTTCTTCACTAAAACTGTACCGTGTGGATATTGTAAAGTGCCTTTTATTTTCTCTTTTCTCTCTTTCTTTTTTCTGTTTGTGCGCGTGCGGCAGCTGGGTGAACATTTGAATACATAGTCTGTATATCGTATCTTGTGTTGTATCCTGAGGGCGCTGTAGTGCATGTGCATATTTCTTTTTGTATCCGGCAGTTTTTTTTTGCATGAACGTATATGTAACATCCCTCCCTGTAATGACCCTCAACTGAGGGTTGACAGTATTTCTAAATAAAAATAAAATAATTTTTAGGATATATTGGCGCGTGCTCATGGGAGCGCGCCGCCGATGAAGACGAAGTGTGCGTGTGCCGGTGGACAAAGACGAAGTGTGTGTGTGGTTCGGACAGCCATCTTGTGAGTTCCCTGCTGTGCGCTGGACTTCGCTGAGACTGTGATCTGTGCCGGTCCTGTCTTCGTTACAATATGCTTTACCAGTAACGCTGTGTCCTCAGTATATTGGAACACTAAACAATTGGACATAGTCAAAGGGAAGTCATTCACAAAAATATTAAACAACCATAGAGATAAAATTGACCTCTGAGGCACACCCGCATTCAGCGGCAATTTACAAGTGAGAACGCCCTTATCACCGGTAGCGACCACTTCGTAACGATTGCAGAGGTAGTTTTCGAGAATGTGGTAAAAGGGCCCATGGAATCCTGACAAATACAGTTTGCCTAACAAGATTTGATGGTTAAGGGAGTCAAATGCTTTCGCTACATCTAAGAAGAGAGCGCACGTGAAAATGTTCTGATCAAACGCTGAAAACAGTTCATCCGAAAATTCCTCAAGAAGGGCAAGAGTACCGCGCCCACAGTGAAAGCCAAACTGGTGATCATTGAGGACAGAAAATTTGTTAAGAAAAGAAGACATAGTGCCGAAACGAAATTTTCCAAGACCTGGGCAATTACAGGTAGGATAGAAATTGGCCGGTAGTTTTCGATCTTATATTTGTGTCCTTACCTGCGCAGGCTAACACAACGGCAGTTTTCAGGCGTTCAGGAGTTTCGTCGCCCTCCAAAAAACAATTCAGTATGCAAAGGTGAATATCTGCCAGAACAATAAAATTTCTGCGAAGGATGTGTAATGGTATCCCATTATATTCTGTACGCTTGTTAGGGCGGAAACTGAAAAGGATCTCTTCCAGATCACATCTAAAGATCCAAGGAAGAAAAGCGCACACAGGTATGGAGTGAATTAACGCACTGGAGCTAGTAGTTGGAGTAAGCGCACTTTGCGACGCTTTTACAAAGTGGTTGTTGAACGTATCAGTTACTGCCGGCGGAGGCTGAATAAAAGATTCGAAAACAGAACAATTATTAGAACTCATACCTCTTAGATAATTTACCAAAGACGTAGTTTTGCTCACATATTTGAAGATTGCTGGAAATTATAAAGGAAGTAACGGCGCTTGGCGCCGCGTAAAAGGGCGAGAACCCACTTTCTTGCTGACTTGTATTCTAAACGCAGAGGTAGGCTTTTTGGACTTCTTTTCCACCGTTTCCACAAACTATCTCGATGCGAAATTGCATTAAGAATGTCCGGCCTCATCCAGCAGTGACCCTTTCTGGCGGTTTTAGTTACCACCCGAGTGTCCTCTAATTCGAAGTTTTTCAGATGCATACAAAACGTTTCGTAGACATTGCCCACTGAAACTTCCTTAGCGATGCCCAGTCAAATGAAGCGATAAGATTATCAAGCTTGGACTGATTGACAATGGGGATAAGCGATTTGCACTGAACAGAAGCAGTTACCGTATTAGGGGTTCCAGACGCGTTCCGTAAAGCAAGGCAGCATGCTAAGAAATAGTGGTCGGCCAACCTCTGCAATTTCGTATACGACCAAAATGAGCAATCAGGAGCTTTGACCACTATGTGATCTAGGCACGAATGCACTAGTTGGTTATTAAGTAATTCCACTCTAGTTGGAGCTCCAATTGTGCATTCTAGACCATAAGCAGACAAACCGATACTTTAGTAGGGCGTATAATCTTGATATTAAGGTCACCAGTCAAACAGTATTCATCCACAGCACTCCAACGCAGCAAAGTTTCTTCCAGCTCAAGAAGTCGTGAAAGGCAGGAGGATAATAATAAAAACAATACTAATACCTTTATTTTCATAATTGTGATTGGGGAGGTAGGGAGAAAAGGCCGTACAATCGGCTTGAAGACGCCCCCCCCCCCCCCCCCAGGAATAATTTCAAAAAGTAAAAAAAAAGGTTTCAGCCGAACAGTGTAGCGTGTACAGAAAATAAAAGTGCACTCGACGACACATAATAATAATGAACTGTCAGTCGAAGATTCATAGCAACAAAAATGACATTTGCACCAAACGTGTGCTGAAGCTTGGTTCGTCACAAAAGAAGCGAGGTCACAATTTAAGCGAGGAAAAGAGACGAAAAACAAGCAAAAAAGGACAGATTTTGTTCCCACCAGCAGCAAAATAGTGAGACAAAGTGAAACTTCAAAGCTTGGAACACCCCCCCCCCCCCCCTCCACCCCCATGTCGAACTTTCGCACTCGGAAAATAATGAAATGCTGCGATACAAATCGCACGTCTTCTTTTACAAAATACAGGTATTACGTAAAAAGAAAAGAACGAAGAATCACTGTCACAGCAAAGATAACGAAGAAAAACATTTGCTACCCGAACATATTAAGCGCATATCAAGGAACTGGTTTAACTGCGGATAAAACTAATCTCATATCACCTTTCGATGCTTGCTGGAGCTGAAAACCATTTTTATTTTGTGAATTCAACAAGTTGGCACGGTGATACCGTATCATTTGTTTGCCCTAATTGGCGCGATATTTCACTTTATTCTATATCTGTGGATTACGGGCGGGATAATCCGCAACTTTTCTTTGTAAGGAAGCCAGTTCGTTAAAAAAAATATACATTTTTTAAATTTCTTTTTTATAGGCTAAAGCCAAGTGGTAAGCGTACATATCATATATGGTCATTATTTTATGTTTCTGAAAGATCGGAAGAGATGGGTGGTCATAAGGAACGTTAGGAATATTGCTTAGCATTTTTTCAGTACTCCATATATTTTATGCATGATTTAGGGTTGTCGTTCCCCAGATAAAGTGACAATATGTTAAGTGCGAGTAGAACAATGCATGGTGTAACTAAGTTTTATACTTGGTAGGGAAGATACGTTTGTTTATATAAGTCAAGCCAATGACTCTTGACAAATTGTGTATAATATGATTCATTTGGGCATCCCATAATATCTGTTCCGTGAAGAGACACCAAGTCTTCACGGTGTCGTTTCAATGACTAACACGACGCTCTGCTGGCGCTCAATGACAAACACGACGAAAACCAGTGAACGCTTCAACGTTCGTGCGTGCTCTGGCAAATTCCAACTGATCGCAGAAAGTTTTGCTAACTGCATGCGATGTGGTGCCCCGCAAACAATTTTTTACTGCAACTTTTCTGACTTGCTGCGACGAAAAAGCTCGAAAAGGTATTGGAAATGAGCACGAACGCTAAGATAATTTGCACACTAAAAGCCGGAACATGTCCCAGCGAACGTCAAGAACATTTTCCGTCACACTCAGAGAAAGACCACCTATATGGGCTGACTGGAAAAATATTCACCAAACGAAGTCAATTTTAGCCTTCACAGCGGCGAACTTCACCACCTCGTGGTGCGAAATTCCCGCATAGACTTGTGCTCAACCGTAGAGTTGTAATCCTGAACAATAAACGCTGCATAATGGATTAAGTTACATTACGGGTTTACACAGTGTTCGGCAGTCAGCGGCTTGGCTTCTTCTAGGAAAGTGCCAGAAACAATAAATGCTAAATAAAAGACTACGCTAAGAGGTGATGAAAATCTTTTCATACGTACGTTCCCTGTCGTAAATAACGGCGCGATACATTTATTAGTAATGATGGACACTTGAAGCGCGCTCATTAGGAAGGGATTAAGACGAAAGCTGAAAAAAAATTCGACTGAAAGATTTGCCCTGCTGAAGGTCTGCGAACTTCTTAGACCAGCGTTCTTAAAATTCATTTACATTACAGATAACACTCTTATTGACCTCCGACCACCGCGGATGAAAGCGGACCTCTTCAATTCATACTCTCAAACTACATAGCCACTAAGACACCAAGGCAAGTACGGGGCTGCCTCTCAGTTTTATTCTGGAAAACACTTCGTGGCTTCCTTAATCATCTTAAATAAGGAATCGACACAATTATTGCGTGGAAAGCAAATAGTCTCTCATGGTTTCTTATTAAGATCGTATCTAGTGATACGCAAGCAAACAAGCGAGCTGCGCGAAAACACTCGTTTTTATGTTTCAGGTAGTAGAACAGGATTACATCACAGGAGCAGTGGGGTACTCGCCGTCGTCTGGCAACGCACAGGCGATATATAACTTCATAACCGAGTTCGCTCGAATGAGTGCGCATACATTTAGTGCTGTAGCCTTAATTTTCACTCATCTCGTGTGTGCATTGAGTGAAAAGCTTTGAAAGGTAAGCCTCACTTTGCTCTGGAATTCAGATGTGTGCGAACTGCGCGCAGAGGACAGCAGGGGCGTGAGAACGACATTCCTTTCAGTGGGCTGGATGAATGTATTTGTCGCAACCCCTAATCCGTGACAGCAAGTACTCTATTTGTTATTACGGCTTCATGGGCTTTCCATTGCATCCGTGTGGCTGCGCTTGGGTGAATATCAATGACATTACGCCATTATACAAAATCTGCTCCACCTTTGGGGATTAGCCTGAACATCGGATCATTCTATTTATCAACTCGCTAGGCAACGCGTAACTTATAATTCCCATTTCTATTTGAAGCACCATCTCTGAACCCAAACTGCCAGTGAAAGTGACAGAGTGAACACTGCGTTGCCACGCAGTTCATTTTTCAATAGCTGTGTATCATTACGGGGATTCTCAGTAGCCATCCACATTAAATTTAACCGTCTGCATTCAACATACTCTCCACACTCGTGCTTGTGTTCAGCAAGAGTTAACGCTCAATAACACAATGCAAGTAATTGTTTATGATGAATACACACTTTAGGGACTGCCTTTTAGGCAACATAATCAAGAGAATTTGCATACGGCCACCGCAAGTCTTGACGCATTCGGCACCGGTTGGAAAGTTATAGCCGGTGAAGGTGGAGGATAAATCAGAAAGGCAAGTTTGCGACTGGGGTTCAAAGTAGAAGACTTCCACGTGAGAACCAGTTACGCATCTAGTTACCGCTCGGGGGGCTGTGCAAACTTCTCCTGGAATGAAAAACAAAACAATGCGTTTACCATGTTATCCACATATTAGAGTGAACTTACTTCTTCAAGAAAATTATTACGCAGTGCGATGGTAATAGAGAAAAAAATGTTTTTCAAATTGGCTTATTTCTCTATGTGTATAGGTTGATTCGCGAACAATCAGTTTGCAGTAAATTTAGGCAAGCGATACGTATAATAGATGTGTTTTTTTCATTCGTCTTATGCTTCAAGAAAGATTGCTTAAAGCAAGATTTGATTATTGGCGCAATTCAAAATAAACTTTTACGCTCTGAGTGGTGCGCCTATAATAGCCTTCAGCGTGGTTTTGTGCGTCAATATTGTCGCGCTTTGCATGGGAGCAACATGCGGAGGATGGTCGGGCAGTTCAAACCAGAATGAATTCTTTTATTGCAGTAGCAATATTTGGCGCATTTCTAGAATTCGGGCATACGTGCGTCCCTGAAGTCCGCTTTGTGGTAGACTGCACACCTGCCCACCGGGTTGTGGGCAACCTGCCAGCTGCGTGGACCTAGCAGTGGAAGTCCTTGAGGGTAAATGTCTTGAGAGTAAACACCTTATCGTAATGGCCTTTAGAGTTAACGCCTTCATGGTAAATGCTTTCCGGGTAAAGGCCTTTAGGTAAAAATGCTTTAGGCCAAAGTCCTTTACGCATAACGAATTTTACGTAAAGCCCTTTGAGTCAAAGGGTGCTTTCGCATTCACAGCACGCATAAACATTAGATGGCTGCCATTACTAGGCCTACTGTACGACACTCCACGCTTAGCCACGGTAATCTGTCTGCCATTTTTTTTCCTCGGTACATTGCTCTTACATTTCTAGTGTTATCTTAATCACACCAGTCGGTTAGGGGTAATCGGTGCAGACTCATCCTGTAATGCGGTCACGCTCCATCACGTGACCAGTCCTTGTACTCAACCTGTCTTTCGCTCCTCGTGTTATCTACGCCGTCATTTTCGGCGCAAACTTGTGGCTTCCGCTGCGAGAAAACAGTGAATGCGACGTGGCTCAGCAGTTGCGTTGTGATGAATTATATGCATGCACCCAAAGGGAACCCGTGGCATAGCGCTCGAGACATGGCACGTAACCGGAGGAGGAGGTGGAGGAGGAGAGGCTATAATGGAACCGGACAGGTCTGCCTGGTTTTCGGCCTGGCATGCTACTCGAGGAGAGGGTGAAAACAGAAAAAATTAGAGAAAAGGATGATAAAAAAAGAGAAAAAAGTGTGAATGGTGAAATCAAGCACAATCACGCACTCCCAAACAAACACACAAACATGAATGTCAAAGAATGTCCACCAAACTCGTGTCTCTTGAAGACACTAAAATTGCTTTTGATCCGCACACACCCGAAGCCGCGTCCCTCCTGGGTCCAAGGACGTGCTCCAGGTGCACGGGGTTGTTCTGTCGTAGTTCTAAAGTACGTAAAAGTGCCTTGCGATGATTGTTGAAGAGTGTGCAGAGGGAGATCGAATATGGAAGACCCACGGGCACACCACATGTGGGGAAGAGAGGACTAATTATTGTACAATTTTTATGCTAATAGTATTAAGTGAAGACCACATCCTGGCGAATTCAGTGGGGGCAGTTTCAATTACGTCAATTTATATTGGGTGGCATGCAGAAGTCACAAGTGGGGTCGATACATAGAAGGCGTCTATGTTGACGCTGCGGATCACACCACAAAGAGCGTTCCGTCTGCCTGGATTTTGTAGTTAGAAGCCTCTCCCCATCACAGCTGGAAAATGGTATAGGTAGGAGCAAGGAAGAGTCGCCATGCGCCGATCTCGCTTCATCATCAGCGTGATCGTTGCCTGCGAGGCCACAGTGAGCGGATCACCCCTGCAGCACAACACGGTGACCTGCTTACAAGCCTCGGTGTGGAATCTGTTTAAATCATCGACTAAGGGCTCCTGAAAGCTCCCTGATGGTTTGATAGATTGTAATAAAGCACGGCAGTCACTGAAAATCAGCGACGCTGTTGGCGGTTGTTGGAGAATGTAAGTAGATGCTGCTCGCAGAGCAGCCATCTCGGTGGCAGTAGTCGAAGTGCGGTGACTGAGTAACGCCGAAATTTTGTTATGCGTTGACGGAACCCAGACGCCAATCGCTGATTGACAAATGTGACATGTGTTCAAGAGCAAAATATTTAAGTACGGGACCGCGTGTGTTTGTCTTTCTTTTGAGGCCAGGAACTGTTTTTTTTTATTTGTCATGAAGTGTATCTCCAAGGTGGGAAGGAGGTCATGGCAGGGCGCTGGTAGTGTGGTAGGAGAAGGTCGGAAACTTCCTCTGTGCAGTACACTGCGAGTGGATGGTGAGGTACACGAGCCACGAATCGCATCTGGGCACGAAGCAACACCCGGGTTAGCAGTACTGAGGCAGACAGACGTCTGCTCTCTGCTTGGCAGCGGGCAGCTGAGGTGTTCTTCGGAAGTCAGAGGCAGATTCTCAAGGCCTTACCTTGCTTAGCTTCAAGGAGTTTGATATTTGTTTGCGAGTTACACTGAAGAGCTGGGAGACAGTATCATAGGAGGCCTTCACAGAACGCACCATAGAGCCGTAGCAATAAAGGTGTAGAGCAGCCTTTTCTGGTGGCGGAGAGCATACGAGAGATATATAGACGTAAAAGCAGACCTTGATTTTAAGCTGTTGCACATGTGTGGACTATGACAGTGACCTGTAAAATGTCACCCCCAGGAATTTATGGCTTGTGACGTATGGTATTGGGGTAGCAGCAACTTTCAGCACGTAGCGTGAAAGATGGCGCCTCGAAAATGCAATTGCTGAGATTTTATCTGGCGACATAACGATACCACGCTTACTTACAAACGATTCGATGCAGCCTATTGCCCTCTGTAATCGGGGATGCACAATGCGCCTGTTGCGTCCAGAACACCATATACAGATGTCATCGGCGTTAAGGGAGACCTCAACTGTAGGAGGCAAGCATTTTCCAAGTAAAAAAATCAGATGTTGAAAACCGTAGGACTCAAAATCCCCCTGAGGCATACCGCGAGATATTTGATTCAGAGCTGTGTCACCTTCACTTGTTGACATGAAAATCGATATTTCGTGCAGATAATCACACAGCCAGTTATACATCCGTCTACCAATGCAAACTGATTGTAAGGCTGAGTGAATTCCTTCATTTGTTACGTTGTCAAAGGCTCCCTTCACGTCAAAAAACAAAGCAATGATGAGAGCTCACTCTCTTTTGCTGCGTTTGACACAATTGGTTAGAGCAATAACGTTATCAATGCTGCTGCGTCCTTTTCGGACACCAGGTATTCAGCATCTGCAGTCGAGTGCACTTTTGATAGAGTTCTAACCTTAGTGCTGGACGTTTTGGCACGTGCTACCACAGAAATGAAGCTTCCATAATTTATTTAGGTTTGAGAGGTCCGCTTTTGCAACTGTGTCCGCGAAAACTTCCCAATTCGTGTAGCGTACGTACCACACGCCGCTGTGAACTTAAGAAAGCACCACCAACCTCTCTGTACGTAGGTAGATGATAGCTGCCATTAAATTCTATTTCAACACTCCCGATTTTTGAAGACGACAGATGAGTAGAAATCATCGCAAAATCAAGGGCTCCGGATCTTGTACCTTGACATAAAAGTTGCGTGGCATTTGTTGAGGAAAGGTAAATTGTTGCACTATGCGAAATAAAATAACCGTCGCCCTCTGGATGTTGATCTGATGATCCCCAAGCATGATTATCGTATCGGGCAAAAATGCCGCGGTTCAAGCGCGAGGAGAAAGTGCAACGAAAGCAGCCCGCGAAAGCGCTGCAAATAACATTAATTAGACCGAGCCTCGTAGCCCAAGATAAAATTTGGTACCGTTAAGCGCGGCGTCAGCACTATGATATTTATTTCCGAAACCAGCGTCAGTTGATCGCTCGTCGTACCACGGGTGTAAGAAGTTGCATCTTTTATGTCATCATGGTTCAGTTATGCCGGCATATTCAGTGTGCAAAAATTGGATGGGGACACTTAAGCTCCACCTATAAGGGTGTGACGCGATAAGGTTAAATTTGTTAATGCTTATATATGTGAAACTGGTGATTCTCTACGCAACATTCACAGGTTTGTGGGAGTCCTCAAACCAGTCCTGGCGCTGTGGTGTAGCGGTCAAGCGATGCGCCACTGCCCTCCTATGGCAGGTGCTGCCATCTGTGGATGGCATGTGCTGCCATCGGTGGGACTTGCGCCGCGCATGATGCACTTCCCGAGCAACCCCTCACCACAAATTATCAATTTAACTGTAACCTGCCAAGACGGTCAGTTTGTTCACAATTTGGTAGAGAGATTGTGATGACGCCACAGGGTCTCGTGACCTATGTGGCCCGCTTGCCCGTAGTCTCTTCGTATATGTAGTGGATTTTCGCTCACGGCCAACGACGCCGACAACTACGCCGGTTTTTCTACCACACGACCTCGACGCTATCGCGCTAATAAAGGCGCAAGCGCAAATCCTGCCATCTGCTTCCCCCTGAGCATTTTTCAGGTTGGCTGAATGCATTTTCATTTAAATAGTTTGGCAAGTCAGGAAGGCAGCACAAAAAATTTAAAAAATATATTTTTATAAGCATGAGCAGTTTTTACGCTAAGCTTACACGGTACACAACGTAGAACGGATCGGTCGGCAGGAAACAGAGGTAAGTCGCAAAGGAAGGTGCTGTAAAGGTGGCAGTCCTCCATTATGCGTGGCTGTGACGTTTGAATGCGTTCGTACCAGACTGGTTATGTGAACAAAAAACCTGCGTCCGACGTTTGTGCAACAACGTGGAACAGAAACAAAGGAGCATGCTTAAGACCTCGTGCGGGGTTCGGATCCGCGGTGGCGCGAACACAGCAGCTTCGATTGGTGCTGCTTAGACGTGCTGCTTAGACGTCGGCATGTTAAACTGCCAGCCTCTAGAAACATTATTTAAAAATTGATGTCTTCATCTTCTTTCATCGTCTGCGGTAGAGTCCAAATACAACAGTGTGATGACCCCCATAATGCGCAGGTCCACACGGGACGGAGAGGCAAAGAGACACCGTATGGCTCAGTTTAAACAAACAGGTATATTCAAGAATTACACATGATTAAGGTTATACATCAGAGGCTGGGGCGTCCGAGCTTACGTGCCGACGACTTCATGGGGGCGATGGAGTGGCTCCGGAGTTGGGCTCGAGCGGTTGCTGGCAGAAGCTGCAAGCCGTCGGGCTTCGGCGCTGAAGGCACTCTTGGCGAACGATGTCGTCCTCAGCTCAGACTGGACTGCATCCGTTTACATGTGCTTTTAAGCACTTGATTAACAAAGGACTAAGGGCGGTCATTTCCAGTGGCCCGCCCAAAGCATCAATTCTCCAATCCAAAATAACATGCGAGATGGGGACCACCCCTTGGGTTGGGCTTAGCCTCGAACCCAGAGTCTGTTAACAATACAAACTAAATAAACAACAAAACGCCACCACTCTCTCTCAAGTGAGAGTATACACAGGCTCTCTCTTCGGAGCTAGTTCACTAGCGCCTGTCTTTCCACATTCTTGGCGAGTACTGCCTGTCCGCCATGACAGGTGTCCGTCACGGCCCTTCTGGGAATGCGCTTTTGTTCACGAGGCACGGCGGGAAGCTGTGGGTGCCTTCCCGGCGATAGCCCACGTCGAAAGGGGAAGGAGGGAAAGAATGTTGTCTTCGCGGTAGCGCATAGCGTCGGCTGTGGTACGGCGCGCTCTGGCCCGCTGACAGCTCCCTTTTCCTGGAATGTGCCCGGAAATTGGGGAGGATAAAGCCTGTTTCCCCGCGGCGGCGGCGGCGGGTCCGGTTGTTCTGGTCGTCACTCAAAGAGCATGGCTGGGTAATTGATGATGCCGCTGTCACGGCGGCGGGTCCCTTCGTCTACGCCGCGCCGTCGAACGTGGATCCTCGTAGCACACACAAAGAAATACCTGGGTTTCCGTCTACGCCGCGCCGTCGAACAATGTACCTCGTAGCACACAAGGAATGTCACACTCGCTCACCCTCCAGAAGAATGTTCTCCGAACATTTGAGTCCCTGCAGCTCCCCTTGTCTTTCTGAATCGCCTCGCACAGTGCGTCCGACAAAACACTTTTCGCTGCACTCAACACCACTGCACAACACCATATGCCTCCGCTGTCATAACTGGCGTCTCCAGGGGCAGCACTGATCTTCTTTTACAGATAAACATGAAACTCAGCACCCAAGCCTCTCCTTTCTAGTCCAAACTGAACGAAATAAATTTACCACAGTTACAAAGGAGCTCCCACTTCTAGCACGATCACGGCACAGACAAAAATATAGATAACGAAAGGAAGTAGGGCAGGTTCTGCATGCGCTCTGCATGCTCTCCTGTGAAGGTGTTACTTAATGACAGAAAGGTTTAACTACCAACTCCGATAACTTAACACATAAGCACATAGCAATGTTATGAGCTGCGGCATTACACAATTCTAACCAGTTCACAACTCCGCTCTGTTTACGCCATTAGTCCGACTTAGCTTTCCGATTTCGCAGCGGATATCGGCCTTCATGAGTCATACTAAGTAAGTCTGTGCCCCTTTGTCTGCTTTGGGACTCGCGAGGGCTCGTGGCAGGAGCCTCTCCTGGCGTTATCTGCGCGGCAACCTCGCGCGCTTCTTCTTCTAGCAATGCATGATGTAAATCCGGTGGCATTCCGGCCGTCACCTCGGGCGCCTGCCGAACAAATGCAGGGGAGGGCGTTTCTTGCGAACTATCTGCGCGCTCCGCTTCACTTCTGTCCCCATCAAAATCCGCGCTTTCCCTTTCCTCATTTCGTGAATACTGAACCGGTGCCGACTTGAGGCGATTTGCGTGTATCCTTATCAAACGCCGGTTCACGTCTCGGACTCTGAAGTTTACCGGAGAAAGCTTCTCGACAACCTCGCACGGTCCTCTCCACTTCGTCTGGAACTTACGAGATAGCCCAATCTGCCTTTGGCAATTTTCAATGTACACGCTGTCCCCCACATCAAACGGCGCGTCTCTAGCACTGCGATCGTGCACCTCCTTCCTGCGCTTCGCTGCTTTCTTTAAGGACTCCTTTGCGATGTCCCTCGCCACTTGCAAGCGCGATTCTAGCTCAACCTTATAGTCGTCCAGTGAAGCGTATGGGACACGACGGGGGCCCTCTGGCACTTCACAAGGCTGGTCCGGGTCTCGGCCGTAGAGAAGAACGAATGGCGATTCGCCCGTGCTCTCGTGTGCTGCGGAATTGTAGGCAAACATTGCATACGGGAGCCACAAGTCCCAGTCCCGCTGGTCGCACGAAACAAAATGCGACAGGAACCCGGCCACGGTTTGGTTCAGTCGCTCCACCGCGACGTTGCAAGCCGGATGGTACGGTGTTGTCTGCTTCTTAGCGATCTTAAGCAGCTCGCAAACTCTCCTCATTAGCTGCGACACGAAGTTCGTTCCCCGATCTGTCAAGAGTTGCCTCGGGGGTCCATGTCGGAGCACGATCTGTTCGACAAATGCTCTTGCAACCGTGTCTGCCTTCTGATCTGGGAGTGCTACCGCTTCCGCGTATTTTGAAAGGTGATCGACAAATACTAAAATGTACTTGTTTCCGGAAGTGGTCGTGGGCAATGGGCCCATTATGTCCATACCTGTCCGCTCGAAGGGAGCCGAAACCTCAGGGAACGGCTGAATTGGAGCTGGTCTTCGTCCCTTGGGTGTTTTTCTTTCGAGACAGGAATGACACTTCGCACAGTAGTCTCTAACATCCCGTCGCATGCCACTCCAAAAGTACAAACGCTCTACACGCCTGCGTGTCTTCGCTACGCCAAAATGACCGGCGCATGGCGCATCGTGAAACGCGCGAAGAACCCTTTCTGTCCACGACCGAGGTATGACGACTCTCTCCCAAGCGGTTTTCTCTAATCTCCCTTTCCTGGTTGGCCTCGTGCGCCGACACAGGGTGCCGTCTTTGTCAATGAAATAACCTAGCTGTTCGGGGTGAGACGGTGCGCCCTCTAAGCTTTCGATTATTCGCTTCAGGTCAGGATCTTTGCACTGCTCTGTGCGTAATTCGGCGGGGTCGACTACGGGGACAAACTCATCTATAGCTGCCACGGCAGCTGTGCGGCTGAGTGCATCAGCATTCAGATGTGTCTTTCCTGACTTGTGCTCAACTTCAAAGCAGTATTCCTGCAGGTGTAGATTCCATATAGCGAGTCGCGAGCTAGGGTCCCTGACACTCATCACCCATTTCAGAGGATGGCAGTCTGTGACTAGCTTGAATTTGCGGCCGTAAAGGTAGCATCTGAAGTGCTTTACTGCCCAGACAACGGCGAGGCACTCCCTTTCCGTAGCTCCGTACTTTTTCTCTGTGGGGCTCAGCTGTCGGCTAGCAAAAGCAACGGGATGTTCTTTGCCCTCGATAACCTGAGATAGCACGGCACCCACTGCGAACTTTGACGCATCTGTGGCCATAACGAAGGGCAAATTAAAATCCGGGTGGCGCAACAGCGGTGCACTCATTAGCTTCCTTTTCAGGGCCCCAAAAGCATTCTCCCCGTTTTCGTCCCAGCGAAAGGCGACATTTTTGGCTGTTAAGGCGGTGAGCGGCTTAGCGAGCTTGGCGAACTCCTCTATGTGCCTTCGGTAGTAACCGATCAGGCCGAGAAACTGCCGGACCTGGCGGACGCTAGTCGGGGATGGAAAATCCGAGACACACCTTAGTTTCTCAGGGTCCGGTCGCACGCCGTCAGCTGAAACAACGTGCCCGAGGTATTTCACCTCGTTTTTGAGGAATTGGCACTTAGAGGGCTTCAGCTTGAGACCCGCTCCTCTTAGTCGCACCAAAACCTGCTCAATATCGCGCAAATGGTTCTCAAAACTGTCACTGTATATGATAATGTCATCCATATACACGAAGCACAGCCTCCCCAGAAGACCTGCCAGGATAACATCAGCGGTTCTCTGCCAGACAGCAGGGCTGTTGGCCAGACCCATCGGCATTCTTTTCCATTCATAGTGCCCTGAGGGCGTGTTGAATACCGTTTTCTCGGCATCTGCCGGATCCATTGCTATCTCCCAGAATCCCGCCGCCATGTCCACTACCGTGAAGTACCTGGCGGAGCCCAGCTGAGAAAGCGTCTCCTGTATATTGGGGTTGGGGTATGGATCGATGCGAGTTACGGCATTTAGTTTGCGGTAGTCCACTACCAATCGATACGAGCCATCTGGCTTTTCCACCAATAGTGCTGGTGCTCCCCAGGGTGACTTTGAGTGTTCGACAATGCCGCGATCAATCAGGTCCTGCACCTGCCGCTCCATCGCCTCACGTTGGGAGTAAGGAATCCTGTACGCACGCTGGTAAACGGGCGATGAAGTGCCGGTTTCTATCCTGTGCTTTATAACGCCACAGCAGCCCAAATCCAGGTTGGACGCGGCGAATGCCTCCGAGTAGTCGTTCAGCAAACCAGCCAGAGCCTCCCTCTCCCTGGATTTTACGTGAGAAAGATCGAACGACACCTTTGGAGCAGCCGAAGGACTAGCATGCTCTACAGTTGCGAGTACCGTATCGGTGGGCTCACGTTGCTCTATCGCAGAGGTGAAGAAAGCCAATGTTTTGTTCTTGGGAAGGCTCAGTGGCTGCTGGCTACAGTTAACCACCCGTAGGGGCACTCTGTGGGCGTCATTAACTGTCACGAGGCACGCGGCTGCCTTCAGGCCTTTGCTGAGAGAGTCGACCGGCTCAAGCACTCCCACGGCGCCGCTCTCTACATCTGAAGGCACAAACGCGTACAAAATGTGCTCCGACCAAGGAAGGACGACCGCCTCCTCGACCAGCCGGACGGCAACCCGCGAATATACCTTCTCCAATGATCCCACTGTTTGACGGGTGTCAATATCGGTAATGCGAATCTCAGCCCCTCTCCTGTTCAAAAACGGAACTTTTGAGCCGCCCGCATTAACCTCTTCCTCAGAGAATGAGACTACTACCTTCCCTTTTCTCAAAAAATCCTGCCCTAATATACCTGACACTCCGTTTGGCAGAGACACCGTGTCCGGGCATACGTAGCAGGGGTGCTCCAATGCAATTCCGCCGAGAGAGAAGTGTAACCGGTAGAGTCCACTTATGCCAAGAGGATCCCCCGTTATGCCTACAAATTTGGTTGCCATACCACCAGACGCTTCCAACACCTCGCGGTCCCCCTTCCTTCGAAGCGTGTTAAAACTGCTCTCCTTAAGCAATGTCACCTTTGACCCCGTATCTATCAACAATTCCATGCAACAACCATTTAACTTGCAACGCACAACAGGGCATGCCTCGTCGGCCACACAAACTACCACCACCTCATCATCCACTGCTCCCTCCCCACGCTCCTCAGGCTGGGGAGGACTAACTAGTTTTTTGTCTCGGTATCTGGAGCCCCGCGGTAGGCTTGCTTAGGGCGTGTCTCGCCTGCTTCTCTTTGTGGCTCCCCACGGCGCACGTTTTGGCAGAACCTGGCGATGTGTCCGCGACCCTGGCAAGCGAAGCATACGATTTCTTCAAAATCTCGCATACCGCGCCTGTAGCTTTGTGGCGGTCTCCGGTTTCCAGCGAATGAGCGCTGTTGAGCGCGCGCTTCAACCTGGCGTTCTACCTGCTGAGATAGCAGCTGTTCTAAGCGATCTAATCGCTCTGTCAAGAGAGCAACCTCAGGGTTGAGCACCGCTCTCTCTATGACGCGCACTCTCGCTGCGGCTGTCGTTAACGCCTCATTTCGTTCCTCATCCAATGCGGCCTCCACGGCTTGGTCGAAATTGCTCGGCTTGCGCGAGAGCACGAACCGGCGCACGGGGTCTTGCAGACCAGCCACGAACAAAGCGGTCATATCCTCCGCGTATTTCTTCTTTAGCTGGTCTCCTTCCTCCTCCCTGCTTAACGTATCGCGCGCTAAGCGCTGAAGCCGCGACGCAAACGTTCGCACGTCCTCCCCTACCATCTGTACGGCGTCACGGAACCTCTGTACCCGCACGTGACGTGGTTCAGTGTCGAAATGCTCAAACGCGAGCTTCTTAAATTCCGCAAATGATTTTGTGGATTTTACTTTTTCGTCTCGCCATGCAAAATCATGAGCAGCTCCTGCCATCTTACACCTCGCCATTCCCAGCATTTGAGCATCGGACCATCCCCCCATTTTCCCAATCTCTTCTAGCATGGAAAAGAAATCGCAGATTGGAACCCCTGTCTTATCTCCCGTAAACGTCGGAATGACGCTTCCTAATGCCAGCATGCTTGCTCCGAGCGACGGCTGTGGAGTGGGAGCTCCCTCAGATAAAGACTTTTTTTTTCAAGCCCTCCGGTGCCTCAAGCCTCTCAAATGGGGGTAAAAGTCCCACAATCAGTCCCGTGATTCCCTTTTGATTACAATTTTGAAGTCATGAATGTCACAGCATTCAGAGGACATTTGCTTTTGAGACCCCATTTCTGACACCAGTGTGATGACCCCCATAATGCGCAGGTCCACACGGGACGGAGAGGCAAAGAGACACCGTATGGCTCAGTTTAAACAAACAGGTATATTCAAGAATTACACATGATTAAGGTTATACATCAGAGGCTGGGGCGTCCGAGCTTACGTGCCGACGACTTCATGGGGGCGATGGAGTGGCTCCGGAGTTGGGCTCGAGCGGTTGCTGGCAGAAGCTGCACGCCGTCGGGCTTCGGCGCTGAAGGCACTCTTGGCGAACGATGTCGTCCTCAGCTCAGACTGGACTGCATCCGTTTACATGTGCTTTTAAGCACTTGATTAACAAAGGACTAAGGGCGGTCATTTCCAGTGGCCCGCCCAAAGCATCAATTCTCCAATCCAAAATAACATGCGAGATGGGGACCACCCCTTGGGTTGGGCTTAGCCTCGAACCCAGAGTCTGTTAACAATACAAACTAAATAAACAACAAAACGCCACCACTCTCTCTCAAGTGAGAGTATACACAGGCTCTCTCTTCGGAGCTAGTTCACTAGCGCCTGTCTTTCCACATTCTTGGCGAGTACTGCCTGTCCGCCATGACAGGTGTCCGTCACGGCCCTTCTGGGAATGCGCTTTTGTTCACGAGGCACGGCGGGAAGCTGTGGGTGCCTTCCCGGCGATAGCCCACGTCGAAAGGGGAAGGAGGGAAAGAATGTTGTCTTCGCGGTAGCGCATAGCGTCGGCTGTGGTACGGCGCGCTCTGGCCCGCTGACAGCTCCCTTGTCCTGGAATGTGCCCGGAAATTGGGGAGGATAAAGCCTGTTTCCCCGCGGCGGCGGCGGCGGGTCCGGTTGTTCTGGTCGTCACTCAAAGAGCATGGCTGGGTAATTGATGATGCCGCTGTCACGGCGGCGGGTCCCTTCGTCTACGCCGCGCCGTCGAACGTGGATCCTCGTAGCACACACAAAGAAATACCTGGGTTTCCGTCTACGCCGCGCCGTCGAACAATGTACCTCGTAGCACACAAGGAATGTCACAACAACACGCGGCCACTTCCACTGGCCCCCTCAAGTTGTCGCCGCCCTGAAGGTTTATTTGGTGTGGTGCTCGCCTGTTGACCAGGAAGACGCCAGGTTGTCGTCTCCTTGCAGAGAACGCACCGTTGAACGATATTTTTGTTCGGCATGAACTTTGAACTTGGTCTTTATTGCTTTTCTTTGAGTGAAACATGACTGTATTTTGATTGTGGTGGTGTATGGTGCTTTCGCCGGTGCTTCAGTGCTTCAACAACGTGACTAAAGTGCGTTGCTTTGCGATGCACGGCATGCTACAAGTTGTGCAAAGAAAATTTGTCGCTGTTTTCGGCACCGAAGGACGAATGACGTTTGAAGGTGTGGAGAAATGCCATCCCGCGTAAGAACCGTTTGCTGCAACCCTCAGAATATTTGTGTGAGAGGCATTTCGAGCCTCATTTCTTTTCGAAAACGTGAGAAGCCATGTACAATGGCCAGGTAGAATCAGCGTCAAATGAAACGCGAAGAAGAAAATCGATTTGGAGGCTGAAATAATGTAAGATATTACACTAGCGAGACAAACTACTAGAGCGGTTTATTTTTGCATAGAAGGCGTAAAGCCCGCTTTTTGGAAGGATTAACAGCCCACGCTTGTATTCCCTCTCCATCCGCTAATACTCTGGCGGTACAAGGGCCATGTACTCGTACGTACACTGCAGCGACCGTGTCTTGCGAAAGGCGTGGTGCCAACAAGATTTCCTCACTGCCCTATGCACCTGTCGGAAGTCGGGAAGGAACGGAAAAGACCTGCTGAGAGGCACGGTATTCCGGTGCTAGTCATATATGCCGAATGAGGTTAGGAGTGCAATTTTATGCAGTTTCACTAGCATGCGGAACGATTCAGAGTAAGGCCTGCGCTCTATTGTAACATATTTTCACAGTATGCCGGGAATTTCAAGATTCATATATTTTATTGCTTGGAACGCAGAAACTAGCAGCTACCATTATCTCCTCAGATCGCTCACCGCGGTCCGCACCACTGCTCGGACAGGGTGCACGCCGTGATGGACTAAATCACTTGTGTTCTTTTCGGTTTAACAATTTTCGGTTAAAATTCTTTTCGGTTTAACGGGTAGCTGAATGACAGATAAATACAAGCATAACGCTTTATTGGCCTGGTGGCAAGCGAATGGTTGAAATTGCCAATGTTTATCCCACGCTGAATAACCTTAAGGCCTCGAGAATGAGTGGAAAACACTGACATTTGACGGTAAATATACATTTCATTTTATGTTATTTATGCATTTTGTCTAAGCTTTGTATTCAATCTACTTGATCTCATTGCCTTTAAATGTGTATTTCTCCAATATTCCAACATTTCTTTGCTAACGTGTATTCCTGCCCAATTTACTTCGCCGTTTCTACCTCCAAAAGCGGCCGCAGTCGTGTGGCGCCATCTGGCCGAGCGCCGGGAACTGGGAGGGGTTCTGTGTCACCTGCGGAGCGCTCACTCAATCACGTTTCTATTCTTACTTCGTGATCTACAGCAGCCGTCCGATATCATGTCTGCCAAAGGAATAAACCACTGCCGATGATTTCTCCCGCACAGTATGCAGTGGGCTCTGCGTGCTACTACTGCCCATGGTGTTAATGATTATCTCGTGAAATAATTGCACTTTAGGCGAAAACAACGCACACTGACAGAGGCAGTGGTTTCGCCTCCGGCACTAACAATTCAGCAAGGGCTCGTTTAATTCAAACTGTTAGGTTTGGTTTGGGTTTAGGGGATTTAACGTCCTAACGCGTTTATGGGTACGAGGGACGCCGTAGTGCAGGCCTCCAGAAATTAAGACCACGTTCTTTAACGTGCACTGAAATTGCACAGTACACGGCTCTTGTTCATTTTAATCATCATAATCATCATCATCATTATAAACATCATCATCAGCCGTACGGCACCCACTGCAGGGCAAAGGCCTCTCCCATGTTTCTCCAATTAACCCTGTCCTTTGCCAGCTGCATCCACCCTTTGCCTGCAAACTTCTTAATCTCATCCGCCCACCTAACCTTCTGGCGCCCCCTGCTACGCTTACTTTCTCTTGGAATCCACTGTGTTACCCTTAAGGACCAGCGGTTATCTTGCCTTCGCATTACATGCCCTGCTCAAGCCCATTTCATTCTCTTGATTTCGACTAGGATATCATTAACCCACGTTTGTTCCCTCACCCACTATGCCCGCTTCCGGTCTCTTAACGTTACACCTATCATTTTCTTTCTATGGCTCGCTGAGTGGTCCTTAACTTAAGCTGAATTCTTTTCGTAAGCCTACACGTTTCTGCCCCGTAGGTGCGTACCGGTAAGATACAGCTGTTGTACACTTTTCTCTGGAGGGAAATTGCTAAACTGCAACTCATGATCTGAGAGAACCTGCCATATGCGCTCCACCCCATTGTTATCCTTCTAATTATCTCCCTCTCATGATCCGGACCTGCTGTTATTACTTGCCCTAAGAAGACGTATTCCTTAACAACTTCCAGGCTCTCGCTGCCAATTGTGAACTGCTGTTCCTTTTCTAGACAGTTGAACATTACCTTGGTTTTCTGAATGTTAATATTAAGCCTAGCGTTCTGCTCCACCTGTCTAACTCATGATTTGCAGTTCGCCTCGTGAGTGACTCAGCAAGGCAATGTCATCAGCGAATCGCAGAATATTTAGGTATTCTCCAGTTACTCGTATTGCCATCTGTTCCCAATTCAAGCCTCGAAATACCTCCTGTAAACATGCGGTGAACTGCATTGGCGAGATCGTGTCTCCTTGCCTGACGCCCTTCCTTATTGGAATTTTATTGCTGACTTTATGGAGGACTATATTAGCTGTGCAGTTGCTATATATATCTTCCAGTATTTTGACAAAAGGCTCTTCTACCCCCTGATTACGCAATGCCTGTATGACTGCTTAGGTTTCCACAGAGTCGAATGGTTCCTCGCAATCGATTAAGTCTATATATAAAGGTTGGTTATATTCTGCACATTTCTGTATCACCTGATTCATAGTGTGAATATGATTTATTGTGGAATATTCATTACGAAAGCCTGCCTGATCATTTGGATGATTAAAGTACAAGGTGGCTCTGGCTCTATTAGCGATTACCTTAGTAAATACTTTGTAGGCAACAGATAGTAAGCTTATCGGTCTGTAATTTTTCAAGTCCTCGGGGTCTCCCTTCTTACGAATTAAGATAATGTTTGCATTCTTCCAAGCTTCTGGTACAGTCGAGGTCATAAGGCATAGCGTATACAGAGTGGCTACTTTTTCTAGCAGGATGTGCCCTCCATCCTTCAACACATCTGCTGTTACCTGATCCTCTCCAGCTGCTTTTCTCTTTTCTATTTCTCCTAAGGCTTTCTTTACTTCATCTTTCGTAACTGGCGGGATGACGTATTGCTTTGTACTACTGTCTTTCTCATTAACGCTCTGATTACATTCCTACTCTACAGATCTGTTTAGAACTCTTCCTCTACGTTAACTATCTTATCCATATTGCTAATGACATTGCCTGCTTGTCTCTTAACGCATACATCTGGTGTTTACCTATGCCTTGTTTCCTCTTCACCGCTTTTAGGCTATCTCCGTTCTTTAGAGCATGCTCGATTCTAACCATATTAAATTTCCTTATGTCGGCTACCTTGCGCTTATTTATTAACTTCGAAAGCTCTGTCAGTTCAATTCTGTCAGTAGGGTTAGACGCCCTCATGCTTTGGCGCTTCTTAACCAGATCTTTCGTCACCTGAGATAGCTTTCCGGTATCCTGTCGAGCTGTCCTACCGCCCATTTCTACTGCGCACTCCGTAGTGATGGCTGTCAGATTATCGTTCATTGCATGAACATCAAGATCGTCTTCCTCAGTTAGAGCCGAATATCTGTTGTGCAGCGCTATCCTAAACTCTTGTGTTTTCCCTCCTACGGCTAACTCGTTAATGGACTTCCTCTTCACTCGCATCTTTATTTCCCTCTTCAAGTCTAAGCTAATTCGAGACCTTACCATTCTGTGGTCGCTACAACGCACCTTTCCGAGTATGGCCACATCCTAAACGATGCCAGGTTTAGCGCATAGCATGAAGTGGATTTCATTTTCAGTCTCACCATTGGGGCTCTGCCAGGTCTACTTCCTGTTTTCTCGTTTGCGGAAGAAGGTATTCATGATCCGTAAATTTTTTCTATCTGCGAATTCGAAAAATAACTCTCCCCTGCAATTTCTAGAACCTATCCCATAGTCACCTACCTCGTGGTCGTCAGTCTGCGTCTTGCCCACCTTCGCATTGAATTCGCCCATCAGAACAGTGTACTGTCATATTACTTTATTCATTGGCGATTCTACGTCCTCATAGAAACTTTCAACGGTCTGGTCATCATGGCTGGATGTGGGCGCGTAGGCTTGCACTACTTTCAGCTTGTACCTCCTATTCAGCCTAATTACTATATACTATAGCTGCTACTCTCTCGTTAATACTATTGAACTGTTCTACGTTGCCAGCTATATCCTGATTAATGAGGAATCCCACACCTAGTTCTCGTCTATCCTCTAATCTGCGATAGCACAGTAGGTGCTCGTCCTTTAGTACTGCATATGCCTCACCTGTCGTCCTAACATCGCTAAGCCCTATCACATCCCATTTGATTCCCGCTAATTCCTCGAACAGCACTGCTAGGCTAGCCTCAGTAGATAAAGTTCTAGCGTTAAACGTTGCCAGGTTCAGATTCCAATGGCGGCCTGCTCGGAACCAGAGACTCTTAGCGCCCTCCGCTGCGTCACAGGTCTGACCACCGCCGAGGTCTGTTGCTCCGCAGCCGCTGGCGACTGAGGGCCGGGGGTTAATTGGTTTGTTCATAGAAGGTTTATTTTGCCTCCATCGAAATTCGACCTCAGCGGCCGGCATTGAGCCCGCGTCTTTAGGGTCAGCAGCCGAGCGCCCCAACCCCTGAGCCACTGCGGCGTCCTACTTGAAAACGTTACACTGCCTTTATTCAAGTCATTACGTCTTCAAAGCGCCAAGTGATCGAGGTGCGTGGCTCTGATGTGGTTGTGATGATGTGGATGATGTCTTCTCGCGTGCTGATGATGTTGCAGTCTTAGAAGTGCTTGATATTTCCTTCTTAGATTTTTGGTTCCTTACGATTTTTCGACTGCTTAGTAGATCTCCGGGCTTTCTTTACGAACCTTGTTGAAAATTGAAAATTGGTTTTCGGAGAAAGGAAATAGTGCAGTATCTGTCTCACATATCGGAGGATACCTGAACCGCGCCTTAAGGAAAGGTATAAAGCAGGAATTGAAAGAATAAAGGAAGAAAGAGGTGCCCTGGTGGAGTGCTTCGGAATAATTTCGACCACCTGGGGTTCTTTAACGTGCACTCGGATCGCACAGTACACGGGCGTCTTAGCGTTTTGCCTCCATCGAAACGCGGCCGACGCTGTCAGATTCGAA